>NC_048304.1:111939588-111977302 GCF_013100865.1 Trachemys scripta elegans
GGGGGGAAGGGCACTTCTGGGTGGAGGGGGGGAGCTGCTGTGGGGGGGCGCCTCAGGGCAGAGGGGGGAGTGGGTAGCTGCTGCAGGGGGGCGCCTTAGGGCGGAGGGGGGAGCGGAGAGCTGCCACAGGGCTTGGGGGGGGGACGCGAGGTGGAAGTTTCGACTAGGGCGCGAAACATTCTTGCACCCGCCCTGTGCCGATGTGACGTGGCTGTGAAAAAGGCAAATGTGATCCTAGGATATGTTAAGCAAGGTATTTCCAGTGGAGATAGGGAAACATTGGAGCTATTGCACAAGGCACTAGTAAGACCTCAGCTAGGATACTGTGTACAGTTCTGGTCACCCGTGTTCAAGAAAGATGAATTCAAACTGGAACAGGTGCAGTGAAGAGCTATTAGCATGATCAAGGGAATGAAGAGTCTATGTTATAAGAGGAGACTAAAAGAGCTTGGCTTGTTTAACCTAGCAAAACAAAGTCTGAGGCAGAGATGACTGCTCTCTCTATAAATAAATCAGGTGGCAAACTCCAAGGAGGGTGAAGTGCTATTTAAGCTAGAAGACAATGCTGGCACAAGAACAAATGGATATAAACTGGCCATGATTAAATTTAGACTGGATATTAGAAGGTTTTTAACCATCAGAGGAGTGAGGCACTGGAACTGCCACACAGTAAGCATTGTGGGGGCAAAGAACCTGACTAGTTTTAAGAGAGCGCTTAATAAATTCGTGAGTAGCATTGCATGACAGGATTTCCTGAGGGGCTGGGCTTCACAGTTCTGGAGGTCCCTTCCAGATCATATCTTATGTTCCTAAAATCTCATGGTTCAGCTGATCACCTTTAGGAGTCAGAAAGGGGTCCCCAGGATGTATTCTAGTTTGGGGGGTGGTTTGGTCTCCTTGCTCAGAAGCATCAGAGGCTGGAGATGGGACACTGGATGGGGTGGGCTGGTGATGTGGTACTGAGAATTCTGTCTCAGGTGCTTGGCTGGTGGATCTTGCTCACATGTTCAGAGTCTAACTGATTGATTGCCATATTTAGGGTTGGGAAGGAATTTTCCCCCAGGTCACATTGGCAGGGAACTTGCATTTTTTTCACCTTCATCTGGAACACTGGCCTCTTGCCAGAATCAAATGGGTATATCCCTCTAACTCAATTCTCTGCCATTCAAGGGGCCTTGGGCATTGGTGCACCTCAGGCTCTCCTGCTTTCTGCCTATGGCACACAGAAATTTAGTCTCATCAGGGCTGAAATACTTTTGTCTATTTCTTATTGATGGGCTTGCTATAGGTGTGGCTGGGTGGTGATTAGTGGCCTGTTATATATAGGTCAGACTAGATGATCTGGTGGTCCCTTCTGGCCTTGAACTTTATGATCTATCGTGTCTAGAATAATGGGAACTAATCTAGACTGAGGCCACTAGGTTCTACTGTAATGAAAATAATATATGCACTGGCAACGGGATTGTTTATATTAATGTAACACTAAAGGTGTGCATGGCATTTTACAAATCACTTGGGGGCAATCCCGTTCCCCCTAAATCCTAAAGTAGATCTTCCCTCATCTGCATAGAAAGGGCAGAGTGATGAAGAGTCAGCTGCCTCCAGCACCACCCATAGAAGAAGCAGCCAGTCCAGCCCCCAGCCCCCGCAGATCTCCTGAGATCTCTGAATCTCAGAATGTCTGTTACATGCAAGGTCCATTAGCTCGGTGGCCTCATTCCATAGTGGCTCAGAAGTTCCCTACAACTCTTCCCCATTCCCTGGTGGTATATCTCCATGGCAGCTGTGCCACCAGGGCTTCTTCCACATGCTCCCGAAACCTCCTCTCCTTCATGAGGGGAGGCTGCCTGACAGTGTGAGGAACTATTGATGGTGTGAATTTGTTTTTATAGAAATGAGGCATGACAAGGTGACAGGCCCACTATATTGACTTAAGAAAAAGAGCTAATGATGTCTTGTAAACAACATTATTAAATAAAACAAAATTTTACCTTATTCAAATTAGTAGGGTTTTTTTGTTTGATTTGTTTTGTTTTTTATCCCATAAAATTCTACTTATTTGAAATGGATCAGTAGCGACACCCAGTGGCCACAACGACTCATAAGATGTCTGTGATATTTTTTCAAGTTAATTGACTCAAAATAGAGCCATACTGATTTATTTATAGAATCTAATAAAATTGTTCTTTGTACTAACATCTTTATAAAGATTTATAAACAATTTTTTGGGGCGGGGGGCAGGACAGGAATGGAGTGGATAGAAACATATTGCAAAAATATTCCGCAAAGCACCTCACTACTTCAACAATGATCTTTCTTAGGGGTTGACCTGTCACTTTGAAATATGTCCACTTCCAGTTGGGATTTCATTTGAGAGTAGCCTGGTTTATATAGAGTACTTAACAACTTTATTTTAAAGTGACATTAAAACAAAAGCCTCCTGAAGGGAAAATTGAATTGTCTATGTGAAGGACTACAGCTTGCTTTAATTAGCGCTCGAAAAGTCCTCTGAAATCCTGGAATCTATCTACATGTTAGTTTCTTATACTGCATCTTGTGATGGGTTGGATCACAGAAACCCCCTTGGGAGCTGCCACCTGGTGTGCAAAGACTACCCCCGCTCCTGTTTTCCCTGCCAGCTCAGGACTCCAGCACCCTGTCTTGCTGAGCCAGACACTCCAGTCTGCTGCAACACAGACCCAGGATCTGAATCACTTGTCCCAGAGCTGCAAGTTTACCTGAAAACAGCTCCCAGAAGTGTGCTTGTCTTTAGCACTCAGATGCCCAACTCCCAATGGGGTTTAAACCCAGATAAATCCATTTTACCCTGCATAAAGCTTATGCAGAGTAAACTCATAAATTGTTCGCTCTCTATAACACTGATAGAGAGATATGCACAGTTGTTTGCTCCCCCAGGTATTAATACATACTCTGAGTAAATTACTAAATAAAAAGTGATTTTATTAATTACAGACAGTAGGATTTAAGTGGTTCCAAGTAGTAACAGACAGAACAAAGCAAGTCACCAAGTAAAATAAAATAAAATGCGCAAATCTATGTCTAATCAAACTAAATACAGATAATCTCACCCTCAGAGATGCTTCAGTAAGTTTTTTTCAGACTGGACACCTTCCAGGCCAGGGCACAATTCTTTCCCGTGGTACAGCTCTTGTTGCAGCTCAGGTGATAGCTAGGGGATTCTTCATGATGGCTCCTCTCCCCCTTTGTTCTCTTCCACCCCTTTATATATCTTTTGCATAAGGCGGGAACCCTTTGTCCCTCTGGGTTTCCACCCCCCCGCACTGGAAAAGCACCAGGTTAAAGATGGATTCCAGTTCAGGTGACATGATCACATGTCACTGCAAGACTTCATTACTCACTTGCCAGCAAACACATATACAGGAAGACTCACAGGTAAATACAGCCATCTGCAGACAATGGGAGTCATCAAGATTCCAAACCATCCTTAATGGCCCACACTTTACATAATTACAATAGGCCCTCAGAGTTATGTTTTATATTTCTAGTTTTAGATACAAGAGTGGTACATTTCTACAAATAGGATGATCACACTCAGTAGATTATGAGCTTTGTAATGATACCTTACAAGAGACCTTTTGCATGAAGCATTTCCCAGTTACGTTATATTCACTTATAACCATATTTTTTCTAAAACTATCCCAGTTACATTATATTCACTTATTATCATGTTTTTATAAAACCATATAGACTGCACAACGTCACACATCTATCACCATGGTCTCTGAACAGAAAGGCGATGTGTATTGTTTTTATTACTAGGGGGGTGTTATAGTCATCATATTACCAATGACCCGGAAGAAAACATAAAATCATCACTGATAAAGTTTTGCAGACAACATAAAAATTGGGGAGTGGTAAATAATGAAGAGGACAGGTCACTGATACAGAGTGATGTGGATCACTTAGTAAGTAGAGTGCCCAGCAAACAACATGATTTTAATACACTTAAATGTAAATATATCCTTCTAGGAACAAAGAATGTAGGCCATACATAGAAGATGGTGGGCAGGAGGGATCTATCCTGGGAAACAATGACTCTGAAAAAGACATTGTGGTGGCTAACCAGCTGAACATGAGCTTTCAGTGCAATGCTATGGCCAAGAAGGCTATTGTGATATTTGGATGCATAAACTGGGGAAGCTTGAGTAGGAGTAGAGAGGTTATCTTACCTATTTATTTGGCACTGGTGCAACTACTGCTGGACTAGTGTGTCCAATTCTGGTGTTCACAATTCAAGAAGTTGGCAAAGTGTTGATAGATTTAGAGAGTTCAGAGAAGAGTCACAAGAATGCTTAAAGGATTGGAAATCATGCCTCTTAGGGCACGTCTTCACTACCCGCCGGATCGGCGGGTAGCAATCGATCTATTGGGGATCTATTGGGGATCGACTTATCGCATCTAGTGAAGACGCGATAAAATCGATCCCTGATCGCTCTGCCGTCGACTCCAGAAATCCACCACGGCAAGAGGCGGAAGCGGAGTCGATGGGGGAGCAGCAGCGGTTGACTCGCCGCCGTCCTCACAGCCAGGTAAGTCGACCTAAAATACGCAACTTCAGCTACGCTATTCACGTAGCTGAAGTAGCATATCTTAGGTCGACTCCCCCTTCCCCCCCCCCCCCCCCCCGTAGTGTAGACCTAGCCTTTAGTGAAAGACTGAAGGAGCTCAATCTATTTAGCTTAACAAAGATCAGGTTACGGGGTGACTTGATTAGTCTAGATGGGGAAACAAATATTTGATAATGGGCTCTTCAATCTAGCAGACAAAAGTTAACAAGATCCTGAAAGCTGAGGCTAGACAAATTCAGATTGGAAATAAGATGTACATTTTTTAACAGAGGGTAATTAATCATTGGAACAATTTACCAAGGGTTGTGGTAGATTCTCCATCACTGACAATTTTTATATCAATACTGGATTTTTTTTAAAGATATGCGCTAGTTCAAAAGGAATTATTTTTGGGACATTCTCTGGCCTGTGTTATAGAGGAGATCTGGCTAGATCAGCGTTTCTCAAACTGGGGGTCCTGACCCAAAAGGGGGTCACAAGACTATTGTAGGGGGGTCATGAGAATGGCGGCTGCTGGCCTGGCGCCAGCTCCAAAGGCAGCACTGCCACCAGAAGCAGCACGGGGTAAAGGTGGCATTGTATGAGGGAAGCGTCATCACAGCCTGAAGTATTTTCAAAGGGAGTCCCAGCAACAAATGTTTGAGAACCCCTGGACTAGATAATTACAATGGTCCCATCTGGTCTTGGAATCTATGAATCAGGATTCAAATCTCTAGAGAACAGCGAGCTTCATTGCTAGTAAAAAAGCATGTTTTACAAGAATAAATGAGCATGAAACATGCAATTTTCCAGTGCACACAACAAAGAAAAGTTTTGTAGTATATTTACAAAATGTTAGTGATGGTCCAGAGCTGCAAAATACAGCTCTGGATTTTGAACCTCCAAAGTCTGGGTTGTTTAGATTCTGGGGCCATGTTAGCCCCACAGAGCCCTCTCCCTTTTCCTATGACACTTGTTTATTTAGTCTGTAATGCTTAGTCCTTCATTGAGAGTTAAAAAAAATGCCAGGGTTGCAAAAAGGAACACACATGGCAGCAGGTTCATATTACTTACTTGCACAACACCAAGTGCTTACAATTATTTATACACAACTGGTATTTTCATAACAATCCTATAGATTAAGGTAATTCATATGAATTCCTTGGAGCTGGTCTGTGAGCACTCCTGACAGTGCTGCTTTCAAATATCTTCAACCCAGTTTCCTAATCATTAGAAAAATGTCCAAGGGGCCCCAATGATATTGTAGTAACACAATTATTGTCTCTATTTAGATACACTGGTTCTTGAATGAATAATTTACAAGGAGATCTGATTACCGCTAAGCAAAACAGAGGTGTAAGTTATTAGATGATGCCTGTCTTGCTAGGTATACTGAGCTAGTAGCTCTATGCATGTTACCTTAGTACTCTGCACCTATGCACTGCCTGTTCATTCCCTCTGGGGCACCTGGCATTGGCCACTGTCGGCAGACTGGATACTGGGCTAGAAGGACCTTTGTTCTGATCCAGTATGGCCATTCTTATGTTCTTATGTCTCTCCATATAAGCTCCTAGGCAGCCAACACTGTGGTGGTGAAGGGCAGACCACCATTGCAGGTATGGAGGCTTTGGATCCAGCTTGGCAAGCAGGTGCCTGGGGCGGCCACTTCGGAGAGGGGCGGCACGTCCAGCTGTTCGGCGGCAATTCGGCGGACGGTCCCTCACTCCTGCTCGGAGCGAAGGACCTCCCGCCGAATTGCCGCCGCAAATCGCGATCGTGGCTTTTTTTTGTTTGTTTGTTTGGCTGCTTGGGGCGGCCAAAATCCTGGAGCCGGCTCTGTGCACATGGAGGCAAGTTATTATTTATTAATTAAATTATTCATTTAAAGGGAAAAAAGGAGGGGTTGGGATATATCTCCCTTCCCCCCTAGCAAGAAATAGAGGGATGTCCTCTTCCACCCAGACAATGAGAGAGAGTTGGATGGAATAGAGTGAAGTTTTCTCTTCCTCACACCATGAGACAGCCTACTGGGAAAAAGGAATGTTCCCCCCAACTGCTCAGTGGCAGATAGCCATTGGCAAGGGATAAAGTGTATTGAGCCATTTATGGCTGGTGACATAAGCTGCCAATAGGTGACAATACTGCTGTGACATTGTCACAGTTCACCTGTATTTCCCCTCAGTGGTCCAGCAAGGGCACCCACTCTCATGCTTCCAGCCCCCCAGCCATTGCTATTCTGGGTGGAGACCAGCGTCTCTCGCCCTTCTGACCAGGGTATTTCCAGGCTACACAGTTCCCTGCCTTCCCTGTGCTATTCCGAGGAGAAGCGAGTTGTCCAAGCACACCTGCTTGCTTTCTCTTCAGAGACTGATAACAGAGTGATTGTCAACAGTTATAAGCACCACACAGTTCTTTCTTTACAAGCCTATTTTATTCTTAAAGTAAAAGCACTACAGAGAAAGCATAGTGAAAACAATAAAAGAACCTACTTGCATACTAATAACTAGGGCCCTACCAAATTCAAGGCCATGAAAAGCACGTCATGGACCTGGAAATCTGGTCTCCTCCCGTGAAATTTGGTCTTTTGTGTGCTTTTACCCTATACTATACAGATTTCACAGGGAAGACCAGTGTTTCTGAAATTGGGGGTTCTGACCCAAAAGGGAGTTGTGGGGGGGGGGTCACAAGGTTATTTAAAGGGCGGCGCAGTACTGGCACCCTTACTTCTGCACTGCCTTCAGAGCTGGGCAGCTGGAGAGTGGCGGCTGTTGGCCAGGCACCCACTTCTGAAGGCAGCACCCCGCCAGCAGCAGCGCAGAAGTAAGGGTGGCAATACGATACCATGCCACCCTTACTTCTGCGCTGCTGCCTTCAGAGCTGGGTGGCTCGAGAGTGGTGGCTGCTGACTGAGGGCCCAACTCTACAGGCAGCAGCGCAGAAGTAAGGGTGGCAATACCATACCATGCCATCCTTACTTCTGTGCTGCTGCTGGCAGTGGCTCTGCCTTCAGAGCTGGGCTCCCAGCCAGTACCTGTCGCTCTCCAGCTACCCAGCTCTGAAGGCAACGCTGCCACCAGCAGCAGCGCAGAAGTAAGGGTAGTAGTACTGTAACCCCCTCTATAATAACTTTGAGACCCCTCCACAACTCCTTTTTGGGTCAGGACCCCTACAATTACAACACTGTGATTCAGATTTAAATAGCTGAAATCATGCAATTTACTATTTTTAAAATCCTATGATTATGAAATTGACCAAAATGGACTGTGAATTTGGTAGGGCCCTACTAATAAGATAGGCTCTGGCAGGAGCAGTCTTTCAGCACCCCATCCATGGGGTTTTCTTGGTGGTCACAAGTCCATCAGAGCTTCAGGTCAGAACAAGAACCCACTCATATGGGGCCTCAGTAGGCCCTGAGTTTCCAACCCTACCCTAGGCATTGGGACTCTCCATGCACCAGGGGTTCTGTTCATTTGCTGTATCAGGAAGAAGGTCCTGAAGCAGTTTAAAACCAGGTTATAGATCCAAAAATCCTTTCTTTGTCTATAGGTCCCTGGAGAATCCAGCTTGAACTAATGTATGCACATTTCTCCAGAGGGGGTGGTTTCAATGGGCTGATAACAGATGAAATACATTAGCATCCCCTTCCTACTAGAAAAGATACATATAATACCACAATAACACATACCCATTTGCATTTTAATCCAATGGATCCCCAAAGACATTAACCTTAATTCAATAGGTTTTAACTCAATTCAATGAAGTTTATCTCAATTCCATAAGGTTTGTCCAGGATATTATAGGATATTGTCAGTCTGTCACAGACATAACCAGCTGGTTATTGAACTGGGTATGTCACAGCAGTTTTGTAGTGACATCCAGGAATTCCAGTGTGCATTTATGGACTACCAGTACTGGGACAGCGTGGGTGAAATCCTGGACCCACTGCAGTCAATGGGAATTTTGCCATTGACTTAAATGAGGTCAGGAATTCACCTGTTGTGTTTAATTCCTGAATCTTACAGGTTCAGGAAGCAAGATGTTGTGTCCTCTTTTCTTTTGCTGTAGCTCAGGCTTTTCCTTTACACCTTATCATGACAGTTCGTTTCCACTGGAAAGCTTTTGCTGTCCGTCTCTAACACTGAACGCCACAGTATATGTAGCATTCTTGGGGGAGGGACCTCCAAGCTGGAATTCACTCTTTCTTGCAGCCCAAAGACAGGGCACAAAGCCAACTCCCATTAAAGTCAGTAGAAGGACGTAGTGCAAGATGCATTTATGCACTCTGGCATCTAGATGGATGATTTTTATCCATCATTCAACTGGCAAAAAATGGGGTGAGTCTAATTGTATCAATGGTTGGCAACAGGTTTTTATTTTAATTTTTGTAATAGATGCCCAGATGTCACAATGATGTGTCCGCTATAAATACCTACTGTGTCTGGCAAGACTAGGCAGCTGGAGCTGTTAGGAATATTAAGGAAGTTGATGTTACTTCAGTTGTATTGTGGGCAGAATGACCAGAGTAGTTTTATCACAGACTAAAATGACTGCTACTCTCTATTCTGATTGGAAGAGAGGGTCTACTTGAATGCCACTTTGATGCCTCCCTTGTGAGAATGCACCAACTCCTCATAACTCAGGGAAGTGGAACGTGTGCTGATGAAAATTAAGGGTGCTCAGCTAGTTACTCAAAAGGCACTAATGGAAAACAAGTAGCATAAGCCACAGTAAAGCACCTAAGGGAAAACTAATCTGTGCAGTGATCAGTATCGGCTGGAGACTCAATCCCAATGTAATAATTGTTTTAAATGAGTGTTAAGCAATGACGGCCACATTTCCATGCAAACATATGTTGCATCAATATAACCCAATGATGGAAAAAAAGAATAATTGAAGCAGCATTTTTTTACATGCAAACAAAATCAAGTTCTATTGTGATGTAACTTGTTTAGTGTTTGCTAATCTTTGGGAGCAGAAAGAGGAAGTTAGAAGATACATTGCGTACAGTAACTGACAATTAGCTCTTTTCTGCTCCCACTCCAGTTGTTAGGAGTTTTCCTATTGACATTGACAGCTACAGGACTGGCCCCATTGCTTTGGAGAATGAATGGTATATCCTGATTCCTCAAAGAATAACACTCAGTCCTTCATGTGGTAACCTACTGCTTTCCTTTATCTAATATTGGTTATATGTGGTCAGACTAAAATCTTGGCAAGATTTAACAATTCAAGTTTTATTTCATATAATGGGATACTCCCCTCCATTCTGTCCACTCTCTGACTGACTCATTCCTGTGCTGAACTCTCCAACAATGTCCATTGTCTTGCAGGGATGGTATCTGGGCTGGTTTTGCAGCTCTGTTACTGAGATGAGATTACATTATGTATTGTAGTGAAGTCCGAGACCTTAACTGTACCGCCCAAGAAAAGACGTTAGTATACAAATATATTTATGTCACATTGATTAGCCAGAGAGGTTATTAATGTTACTGAAGCATAAGCATAGGAAGCCTGAGGGCTAGAGCTAAGCCACTGTGTGGTTAAATAGGCCCTAAAGTAATGCCTTAGAGTATATTTCAGGCTTACTAAAAACCTGAAGAAAATAATATCATAAAAATCAATGAGATGTTTATCTAAAGAGAGGACAAAGGGTTCCCCCACCTTCTCCTCTAGGAAAAAGTATTTTCTGTAATAATGTTCATCTTTTTGCTGTTGTTCATCTTGTAATCCATTTAACTGTGCTACGGTACTAGATTTATTTGGGAATTGCCTGCTGAGACCTGCATTGCTGGCAGATCCTATTAACATATATATCCAGTATTCTTATTGCATTTGCAAAATAAAGAATTGTGTGCATGGAACCGTTCTCCTTTTCCTTTATATTGCCAAGTAAGAACATACATACTGTAATAGCCTATCAAAAAGTCAGGTTTTGATTAACCAAAAGCAGGTGACAGTCAAAAAGGGCAAAGAGTCTGGTGGCACCTTAAAGACTAACAGATTTATTTGGGCATAAATATGTTAGTCTTTAAGGTGCCACCAGACTCCTTGTTGTTTTTGTAGATACAGACTAACACGGCTACCCCGATACTAGTCAAAAAGGGGGAAATCAAAACAATGTCAGTGAAAGTCAGTGGAAGCAATGCTCTTTGATGAGGAAAGAAAACAAAGGTATAGAAAATACCTTCCAATACAAGGGCATGACCCTGCAAACACTTATTACCAATTAGAGCCCTTCATCCAGTGAAGCACTTAAGCATGTGCTTAATTTTAAGCAGGTGAGCAGCCTTGTGGAATATAACTAGTTTACCTATGGTGTAAGTCTTTGCAAGTTTGGGCCCTATATAAGGAATAAAATATATGCAAGAGTGTGAGTTTGTCTGAAGTGTTTTGTTTGTCTGGAGAGAAATGCCCTCTTCATCTGTGTTATGAAGCAAAACTTGGAAGTCAAGTTCTTTTTATATAATAGAGTGGGTTTTAGATCATTTACCAAAAACCTGTGTTGAAACACACGAAAAACCTGTGTTGAAACTTCAAAAGGCACCTCAATTCGAACACAGAAAGATGCATTCGTATATTGTCAGTAAAGAGAATGGTAAGGAAATGAGAAAGCTGACTCATAAAACCACAGAGCAAGGAAATGCAGTATGCAAGCAACCACAGCATCTTCATTTGGCCCCATTGTCCCTTGATACCACATGATGCAGCTTCCCGTAGCAGTGTTCCATAACCACGAGCTATATTCATTTCACTAATGTAGGCAAGGAATAAAGACAGATATTCTATCTTAGATATTGATAGACCCCCATTACTGTAGTTTGTGAGCAACTCACAATCGTATTTTTTAATGTATTTACCCCCGCAACACCACTGTGAGGCAGGGAGGTATTATTATCTCCACCTCATAGATGGGAAACTGAGGCACCGTGGCCCAGATCCTCAAAGGCACCTAACTCCCATTGATTAATGACTTGCCCAAGGGCACGCAGGAAGTCTGTAGTGGAGTAAGATACAGAACTTTGGTCTCATGAATCCCAGGTTAGCATCCTAACCACTGGATCATCCTCCTTTCTCTGCATCACTTGTGCTACAATATTATAATTAGAGAGGAGTCTGAACCAAATGCTTAAACGCAGACACCCCTGAACTCTGTGTGAGTTTAGATCCAGATCTGAACTTTAAGCCAAACCAAAACCCTGGATCAGAACACTGAACTTTGGGTGTAATAATGGTGTCAGATCAGAACTTTGTGACTTGACCCTCTTTCTATAGATAATGATTGTGGGTAAAAACCACCCAGAGTACAAAATATCATCTTTAGAAACCCTGTGAAGGAGGTAGAGATGGTTAAGAATGGGGAGCCAATAATTATTTAAAATGTAATCATTCTTCAATGAACCTGTAAACTTCTTCCTCCTCTCAACTTTGAACCCTTTTCAATGACACCCTGTACACTCATGCAGCCATCCTTTCCCTGTGTGTCAAATTACCTCTATCTCCTTCTTTATACCTTTCCTTAAAATGCTTCTTTTATTTAACCTGCCAGCGTATCTGACACCATGGAAGTAACTAAAGTAGGAAAAGCTGCATTGACAAGTGAGAATCACAGAGGGGGAGGAAGTAATATTTGTCACATGGAAAAGAAGTATAATTTTCAAAGTTCTGAGAGGGTAACTGAGCATATACATAAAAAAAGTCCTTGACAATGCCCTTTAACCAATCAGAAAGTAGCACGTAAGCTCACATTACAGCATCAGATACACTGAACAGCTAGTGTGGAGGTAGCATTAACGCCTACAATTCTCTAGTGTAAAATTAAACACAGACAGTTACCTTAAGATTAGTAACTATCACATACATGGCTTAATCGAGCCTCTAAGCAGCCTACCCAGCAGCTATCCATGAATGCTTTGGAGGATTTTCAGGCTGGTCCTAAATCCAGAGGGGTACTTCCCCTCCTTGGTAGCAGGCATCCATTGCTACCTTATGCATTACACTGCTGCTGATGGCTGTCCCTTCCTAGAGACTCACTCACAGACTCTGCTCAATCAGCTTCCCATTGACAGTTTTCCTCAGGGAAGTAACAGTGGGTCAACCAGGGACAAAGATTAAAGTGTATCCAGGTTCCTTCCTGGCTGATAGCTCTGTTTTGAATGGAGGGACTCAATCTTGGAGATTTTCCCAGGTTCCTGGTCCACAAAGTAATAAAGTCAATTGGTTGGTCAGGGAAGAAGGGTGGAAAGAGGGGAGAGCCCCATCTGACCAACTAGGACAGTTTACTGCAATAATGGGGCTGTGTAAGTGCCTCCCCGGTGCGGGAGAGAGATGGAATCTCTGAGCATAACTGCGGAGAAAAAGAGGAGGGGAGATCATTGCCAGGAACTGTCCTCCCTACCAGCAATTCTATCACTTCACAGGCTGGCTTTTTCTCTCTCTGTCTCTATTGTTATAAAGCTCTGACCTCTCTCCTGAAGAGGTTGGCCTGCCATGGAGCCAGCTTGTATAGCTGCCACAGCTTGTATAGCTTGAATGTGCATGGGTGTTTCATTCCAGACAGGGCCCATAGCTGAAGCCTCAGTGCCATCTGCATGTCTTGTTCCAGTTCTTCTTCCCATCCTCCTCAGCACTTTATTATGCATGTTTATCTGCAGTTGCTCTTCCTTGGCCTTTGATGTCCCTCATTCCTAAATTTCTCCAGAGAACAAATAGAGGGGTGTGTATATTTACTGAGTGAATAATGGATGAATAGACGCTTACATTTACTGTGTCATGTTCCCTCTAAAGTAGATTATTTCTACATGGCACAAACAGTGTTGCCAGGCTATGTTTAAAGCTAATGAGCCACAGATTAGCATCTCAGAAGTCAATTAACAAGACCAGGTTATTGGTGGTTTTTTTCCCCACCCAGTGACTTGTGTTTATATATTATTAATGAAATACAAGACTTCCTTGTGTGGGATATGCCCATTTTACTCATGAGCAGTGTACAGACATTATTTCTGTTAATGGCCTCAAACAGACAACTATGTAATCAAAGTGCTGTATGTTCCTTCAGGAAAGTAATCAAACTGTAGTTGCCATAGTAAATATGTATATTTATTTATCTAAACTCCATGTGCTTCCCCCTGGCTGGACTCCACATTCCATGTGTCTTCAGCCTGTCTTATCTTTCATACTGTTTAGAAAGAAGGGAACAGTGGCAGGGGTGGGAGTTACTTCAGGATGATTCCAGAGGGTAGCTGTCTATGCATAGATGCCTAGGAATGTGAGTTTCTGTGGTTGAGTTAATGCTGCACTCGCAACCTTAATATTGGAATCCGTGGAGGCTGAGGCCGAAAATAAGTGATGGGGCTGGCAATTAAAATACTCTCCCCTTCCCCGTTTCCCACAGAAAAATATTTCTGACCTTCCCACCCCTCTTCACACATATTTTTGATTCCATGAATAAAATGAGCCAGCTAACCACACTGCAGTTCTTCCCCTCCTCCAGGAAATAAATTCTGCCTCACCAATAGCTCCTCTGCTGTTATTCCCACCACTGCTTTTCTGAAAATGAACAGGCAGCCCACTTCCACTCTGCTCTCTACTCCTCCACCCCCAACACCTGATAAAAGCTGGGGGCTCCAACTGATCTGCTTTCATCTTTCCCCCTTCTCACCATATCCCAAGCTCTCCTGCTCCCCCTTTCAGTCCCTCATCACTAGGTCCCAGGCTCCCCCCATTTCCAAACAAGACCTCTCTCTCTCTGTGTCATGTTTCCCATCATTCTGTGCCCCCACACTCCTTTTCCTCCTCTGTAGGCAAGGAGAGATGTTCTGCTGCTGTTTCTCCATTTTCGGGATTTCAGTCAAAACAATCTGTTTCTGGTAGGGTTTTATGAACTATAATTTGTTGGAACCTAAAGAACATAACAAGTTTGTTGGAACCTAAAGAACATAACAAGTAATGTACTTGCTCAAAAGCAAACACTAGGAAATGGTGAGAAGCAGAAACAATGCAACAGAAAAAGGTATCTTTACAGATGCTATCATTGTGTATATTAAAGCTTAGATTCATAAAAAATGTATGCATATGATTAAGTTTACTACACACGAGTAGTCCCATTGGACTTTCACCTTTGAGATCAACAGGACTGCTACTTGTGCATAAAATTAAGCACATGAACACATTTTTGCAGGATTGGGGATCTAGATGTTACCAAGGTATGAGAATGCAGAAATACAGTACATACAATATTATGGGAATAACAGGATTAATTCTGAAAACTGACTAGGAAGTTAAAATATTGAGATATGAAATACATTGCAGGGTTCATATGAAAAAACTTTTACCAGTATTTTTGAATGATTTTCCTTATGTCTGGCTTGATATCAGGTACTAAATTTAGGAATGGAACCAAATGGCAATACAAAGTAAAGAACAAGTCCCACAAGCAACCTCCTTCCTCAAGGAAAACTCATAGATTTTGGCAAAAGTTCCTGAATAGGGGCGGGGAACCTGAACTGATTTTTCAAAACTTCTCCAGAGGTTTCCATTGCCTCCTTATGTTGTATTTTGTCAGACAACAATGACAGCATGGATAGATGTTAATGACAAAAATGATAGCAAAATGATTCTTGGATCTGTGTGTCACAGACCTCGGGGTAAGAGTTGTTGGCGAAGTAGATTAGTAGATTAGGAAATACTTTTACAGGTAAGCAAGGTCTGTGTAAAGGCCAGAATATTGATCATGTTCACAAATGATTTTAATTGCTTAAATAGAGGGAAATTCACCTTTGTGCACTGAATGGGAAAAGAGCTCTCTGATCTGCACCACTTCAACTGCACTTCATGATCTAGGTGAAATTCATGCTGCTGTAAAGGGGCCAACACAAGGCCCTCCACAGTACTATAGCACCATATTGAAGGGGAAGAGGTTGTGAGGCCACTGATGGAGCTGTCAGGCAAGGATGCTTTGATATCTCCTCTGTGCTCTGTATGAGTGGAACCTGCATAGACTAGCCCAATATAAAAGAAGACAAAGAAGCAGACTGGGAGAGGGGCAAATATGAATCCAGCCAGCCTACCACACCGCACAACTGGGGTTGCAGCTGCTATTACAGACCACAGGATGGAATAGATGTTTCAGAAGGGGGAGGTTGCACTGCAGATTGGAGAAATATTCCACAGTCTATCCACACTTCACCCTATTAATATGCAAGAACTCTAACCTTATATGGCTATATTTCACCTTTAACATAGGGTCTAAGTGGTACATACGTGGTGCCCAAGGTCTTGTGTGGCCCCTCTGCAGAAGGTTGAATTTGCAGCATGAGATAATATCTATAAAAAGGTACATGAACTAAAAATGCAGGATTACTTTTTTATGCAATTTCTTGAACACTCTATATCAGTCAGAGGCTGTTCTGGACTAAGCCAGGAAGTGAGCCAAGTATGAAAAACACATCTGAGGTTGTGGAACATCTAAGACTTATTGATCACAGTGTAATTACACTTGAAATGTATTAGGGGAAGTAACTAAAACAATTTTGACTCTAGGAAAGCTGATTTAGGAGCATGCAAAATGCCCTCAGGGAGGCTGATTGAAATTCTCTCATGAGGTACGGTGAATTTATTTCAGAGAAGAGTGGGACATACTCAGAGAAAAGGTGGATAGATTTGTACATCAATGAAATCTAAACAGACAAACATGGTAATAATGAACCAAAATATTACACATTTGAAAAGGAAGATGAAGACGATGAATACCATAAGTAAGAACAAGTTAAACCGACAATTAAAGGAGGAAAAGAAATATAAAATGCCAACCTACAGCTGTTTATTGGAACAAACAAAGATTCTTGATTTCAAATATTATAACAATAGGCACAAGCTACAGATGGAAATATATCCAATCAGAAACAATAGTGGAAAAATATATATAAAGAATCAGACAATTTGTTACATTAAAATGACATTTTTTTCTTATTATCCCAGAAAAGAAGTTGTGGAGATACAATTCCCAAGTGAGGGATCTAGTTTCATGCTGCAGTAGAAGTTAGATAGTGTTCACATAGCAATGGAAACCATGATTAGAAGATGGGATACTTTAAACTTGAATGTAATCCTCTTAAAATAAGCATCTAACACACTGCATGCAGACATTTTTCATTCCAACTGTGTAAAATACCTCATGTAAAAATTAGAGATGCATCCAAACCAAGACCCGGGCCTGTATCTGTATTTGAGCCAGATCAAATCTTGGATCCAAACACCCCAATATTCTGGCAGGTTCAGAATCCAGATACAAACTGTGTGGCTCTAGGCCATCACTAGTAATAGAAATAACTAGACTATTTTACATTTATTGCATGTAGCATTTTCATTCAAGCATCACAAAGCTGTTTATAAATAAACAAAACCTTGTGAGCTAGGTCATATTGGACCTGTGTCACAGATGGGTAGACAGAGGCATGAAGAAGTTAAAAGCCCACATTTTCTAAAGAAGCCATTCATTTTTGGTGACTACATTTTTGGATGTCCTAGTTGAGAAAACTTTTTTCAGATGTGCTAAGCACTCATAATTCTAAAGTAAAAAGAATTTATGGCTGCTCAACGTCTTTGAAAATCAGGACCTAGGTATTTGAAGTATGATGCACAAAAATGGAGGCTCCAAAAATTAGTTCCATTTCTGAAAGTGTTGGCTTAAGTTACTTGTCTGTGGTCCCACAGTGAATCCGTTACAGACTAGGAAGAAAACCTAAAAGATTCACAATCACAATCCTTAAGTAATAACAGTGGAATGCAACCCCTTAGAGAATGAAAGGGGGCAGATCCTTCAGGACTGTAAATTGTCATCACTGTTAACATCAGTGAAGCTATGACAACTTACACTAGCTGAGGATCTGCCCGTGGATCTCTACAGCACTAAGATATTCTAAATGTGGTTAAGAATCACTGAGAATGCATTTCTGTGTGCTTTGGGATAGAGGAATTTTAGCTTGTGACAGTAAAAACTGATAAAACAGCAGTTCTCAACCAGGAGTCCAAGGCTCCCTGCTGGGCCTGGAGCAGGTTTCAGGGGGTTCACAAAGCAGGGCTGGCATTAGACTCACTGGGGCCCAGGGCAGAAAGCCAAAGCTCCACCATCCCAAGCCCCGCCACTTGGGCCTGAAGCCTGAACAGCTTAGTTATGCGGGGCCCACTGTGGCATGGGGCCCTGGGCAATTGCCCTGCTTGCTACTCCAATGCCAGCCCTGTTTTTTATATGCAGAAAAACAGTTGTTGTGGCACAGGTGGGCTGTGGAGTTTTTATAGCATGTTGTGGGGACCTCAGAAAGAAAAAGGTTGAGAACCCCTGTGCTAGACGGATCTGGAGTTCAACCTGAGCTAGAGAAAGGTGTGTTTTGCCATCAGCTCAAAGTGTGAGCTCTGAAAGGGAACTGTAGATCATTTATCCAGTATTTCCTGCTGAGTCAAGCAGAATTCTTCGGGGGTGGAGGGAAAAAGGAGGAAGTGGCTTCCTTTACAAAGCAGCAATCCCTCTGCAATCTCTCTCAGCACTGGAGGTGGATTTATGCCAGTCTAATCCTTAATGTTGCAGAATTAAAGAAAGATTCTCTGTGTGGAATCTCATAGTATCAAAGTGAAGTCTGTGCATTTGTTTACCTAATTTCTTAATGTATCTATCATGTTTATTATGGTAGGGCCTAGGGACCAGCTGATAATGGGGCCCCATTATGCTAGGCACCATCCAAACAGAGAATCAGAGATAGTTCTGACACATAAGTATTTTCTTCTATATAGTTTCTCTTCCTTTTTCAAATTTTATTAATTATTAAAGTAAATAATCTGTCTTTTGTTTTATGCAACCCACTGAGATTGGTAATATTCTAATTTGATCTAATTTGAGACGCACTACATTAAAAAGGAGGCATGGGAGAGAGTCTGGGAGAGACAGTCTGTCCTAAAGACATTTAAAAAGCGGATGGTAATGGCAATTTAATAATTTATGAAGAAAACACCCCAAACTACTTGTTACAGAATAATCCAGTACTTCCTGCTTTCAAGCAACTTTTTCATTTCAAATGGCATTTGCCATTTATCCTCGTTTGCCGTTTTTATCTTGTATCGTTTCTTTTTCTAAGCTTGTGACCCTGATATTTTTCCCTCTACCCCATGACAAACATCACACTCTTAACATGTGCTTATCAACTGTTTACACTGTGGTAAATTGACTAAAAGCCTCTTTAACATTTCCTCATTTAGAGATCTCTCCTGATCAATGGTGAGTTATATGAACAAAGGACTTGTGTTTCATGGTGTTTGCTATTCTTTTGCTTATTACATATGAGAATTGGCTCAAGTACATTCATTCTTTCATGAATTCATACCAAATGCTCTATGCTAAATTATGCATTGCCATGTTTTGCAATCTTATCCTCTATCATTGTTCCAGTGTCTTGCAGAATACTGAAATATTCTGGCCCCTCGCATGTTTGTCTTAAAGGTCACCTGCAAAGAAAAAAAAATTGGACATGACATTTTTTTCTTTTTGATGTATAACGGAGGCCTGACATGTTTTTTTCCAAGAGAAGAAAAAGATGTTTTCCCTTACTTTTTTTAATCTTAGAAATATCAGGAATATATATATTGAGAGAGCCTGATTTTGTATTTTAGGCAGTTGTTTATACCTATTCAAAGAGTGTGCAAAATATGACTAAAACACGATGGATAGGTTTTATACCCACTTTGTAAAGTGACAATATGAGGTGGAAGACACTAGAGAATCAGGCCTATTGTCTTTTCTTTTCTTTTTGAAGGTCTCTTTGGAGGACCAGAGTACTGGATTGTTAGCTTTCTATGCCTTCATTGAACGGATAGTGATATTGGCCCTGATTCAGGAAAGTACTTAAACATAAGCTTAAATCCATTCCTATTCAAGAGCAGTCCCAGTGATTTCAATGGGAGTTAAGTATGTGCTTATGTGGTTTCCTCAGCCTGGCACACTGATTCTAAGAAAGATCTTTTGTCCTATCTCTGTTAGGTGTGTTGAGTTAAATAACAAAGACCAGAGCATTTAAACAGTTTTAAAATTCCTTCCTCTTTGTTGCTCAAATTTCATTTCTTTGGTTCAGTTGTCCATAGAATCTTCCAGAAAAATTAACAGTAGCTGAATTTCTAAACTTAAAACAAACAAACAAACAAAAAAAACGAAACAAAATAAATACATTTCAGGCCCTCTTGATACAACATAAGGATGCAATCTCCCCTCCCCTTTTTGTCATTTACAGGTCACATTTAATTAGACTTCCTTACCTTCCCATCAGATTCTCATCCCATTCCATTTTACTCTACATTTCAGACACATCCTGTCAGTTTGCATTCTAAGATATTTGTTGCTTAGTGTTTCCCTTCATTCTTTCATTCTTAAGAAAACTACAAACCACAAAATTCTGATTCCTGATGCTCCTTTTAGACCAGAGGTTCCCAAACTTATTTGGCCTACCGCCCCCTTTTCAGAAAAAAAATTACTCAGCGCCCCCCTGGAAATCTACCTTCTTTAAGCGAACAAACAGAAAGATGCAGTGACAAATTTGCGTTCTTTTATGTATCTGTATTTCTACCTACGTCCTACAATATAGTAAAGAAAGATGTGTTATTAGAATATCGCCCACGACATCAGGTATACAGTGGTTTTTGCATAAGACGACAAAAGACAACCAAACTAAAATACTAATGAAACTAATAAACTGGGTTTTGTTCTTTGCTCAGCATTATATATATGTATTTGATATTGAATTGTCAAATATCAAACTAAATTTATCAAGAAATAATTAATTTAAAAAATAATCAATATGCAATTAAAAATCAGTTAATAGTTTTAACTTAGTTTGCCCTTATTTAAATAATTGTTCCTTATTAACACACGCCTTATTTACCACTTAACACAGATGATTCGATAGATATAAATAAATGTTAATAGTTAACAGTTTTTTTACGATTTCATTCCCCCGTTTTTGTTAATATTGTAATACAATATGACAAATATATTGACTGTACACTTCAAATAGTACTGTACCGACACAAGC
This sequence comes from Trachemys scripta elegans, assembly GCF_013100865.1. Classification (NCBI taxonomy): domain Eukaryota; kingdom Metazoa; phylum Chordata; order Testudines; family Emydidae; genus Trachemys; species Trachemys scripta. The sequence continues at coordinate 111,960,248 of NC_048304.1, forward strand.
CTGCTACGATTTTATTAGTAAGCACTAGAGACACAGAAATGTACGGTAGATATGTAAGAAAATGTATAAAAATACTCACGTGTAAATTGCTGTTTTATTGAAACAACAATAATACAATTTGCTTTGTATGTGATCTGTAATCCGTAAAGATCAAAGGTATCGAATATGAATAAAAAATTTAAATACTTATTGCACTATTATTAACTGCTTTTTACGCAAGTCAGAAACAATCTAAATTAGATTTCATACATGTCGTCTATTTATAGTATTGTATTGTAAACAAGTCATTACACGCACATATTCCTGCCGATGCATGCTGGACTTCCCGACAATGCGCGACATGCTCGCCTGCCAACACTTGCTTGTTAAGAGCTGTTGGCGGACTTGACACCTGATCGGTTATAATTTGTGAATTTATTTGGAAAATAAAGTAATCACTATAACTTTAACTCTATGTTACACAACAGATGAAACATGTACGAACGTTTTTTTTAAATTTTCTTATATTCTCTTTATGCTTCCACCGCCCCCTTATTTTTATTCAACGCCCCCCAATTGCACCCAAGGCGACTATTGCCCCCCTGGATCGTTCCAGCGCCCCCCAGGGGGCGGTATCGCCCACTTTGGGAACCTCTGTTTTAGACCATGCTAGTCTTTCCCAGGAGAAAAACATTCAGGAAAGGATAAGTAAGCCCTGGAAACTCTAAAAGGTGTATCCCAGGGGCAGCTACAGGGAACCCAATGGAACTAAATTACTAATGATTTATGCCAAGTTTGGAACCACACTGATCACAATAGTAGAGGAAGGGATCCGCCCCTTAACATAGAAATCTGCAGTTGTACTTTCTGGTGTTTTTCCTTACCTAAAATCAAATCTACTGTAAACTCTATGACTAATTCCTATTTAAACAGCAATTCAATGTCAAATCCACAATTCATTCCTATTATCTATTCCTATTTTATACACCCTTGTGCTTCAGTAGTTAAAATCTCCCATTATGACCTCTTTGGCCTTCTTATATCCAATCATTTCAACTGTCAGTCATGGGCTCTATAAAAAGTTCATACTCTGAAGCATCTCTAGTCTCAATCCATGGCTTTGTATCATTACCAGGTTCTCAAAAATCCTGTATTTCATAGACTAATACTTACCTGCACTAAAAAATTGTATCTCTTGTTTTCCATGGTGTTTTAAAAAAATGCAGTTCAGGAAGTTGACTTTTCTAAATTAAAAAAGGTAAATAAATCCAAAATGAGGTCTCTTTTGCATAAATTCCAAAATACAAAAGGATAAAATATAGTGTGATATCAAAAACTCACTTGTGTGATCAATACTATAGTGTTGTAGTTTATTAATTAAAATGCAGCAAGGTGGACTAAAGTGTAAATCAGGTTCTAAAAAATAGCCTTTATCATTGAAGTCTGGGCTAAAAATCCTCATAACAAACTTAAAACTATTTTAAAAAACTTTTTAAGTACAAAAGACAGGCAAGTGACTAATCCATGGCACAGGCATGCAGTTGGTAAAATATAATTTATAAATAGCACCTAATAGCAACTTTTGGAGAATGTACTGAGGCTACTGGTTTTGTGTTTATGGTCAATTTATGTCCAGATTTATCCTATAAACCAGTTTGCTCTATTAGATTAATAGATTTTTATAAACATGTTTGTATATAATCTTTTTAATCAATAATGTACTGTTTTATTTCTATTGCTAAGTTTTCATTTATGATGAAACAAATTAAATAGCTTTTTTGAGTTACATAATTTCATAAAAATTCAAAATTTCTCTAATTTTCTGTTAAAAAAGTCGCTGCATGTCTTTCCCCCCTCTTTTAGCCAAGCCTCATATACAATATGCTTTCTTTTAGCTTCTTTATGCCATTTGTGCATTTATCTCTATGCAACACTGATTTAAAGCACTCCTTAGAAATGTCTACTCTTTCTGTAAGAACACATTGTTAGATGTAACTCATCCCATCTGTATAGGATTCATCTGTTTCCTTGCTTGAAAAGAATATGCTCAGTGAAGTGTGGATTGCTTTCTTTTTCCTCACAGTTTCAACAATGTATACATCACAAATTAAAATGTCATTACATCATCTAGAATTCTTGGTTTTCCTTTATTCTCTTTACAATTTTCACATTCCTTCCTTGTCCATAACCGACTTTATTACAGCTTTTTTACATTTGTAATAACTTCTTTTCCATTGTGCTATTTAAGTTCTTGTGTTATGCCGATTACCATAATATCTAATACTCCTCCCTCCAAAGGGGCTGGCAGTTGTGGTGGGGGAGTAAACATTGTTAGTAGCATCATTAACTCCCAAACTGATTTATGTCAGGAAATCCATCAGGTCCTGAGGGGAGCATGCTGCAGAGAACAGTTGCTTTTCAGTTTCACCCCAATTGAATGTTTGCTTTATCCAAAACTATAGACACTGCAGTGGTCCCACTAAGTGATTTTTGTAAGCTCTCAGGAAAGGAGTATCTAATAAAGTGGAACTGCTCTTTCCCCCTTCCATTCTCTCAACCCAATTTTTGACACATTTGCTCCCTTTTATTCCCCCCCTCCCCCGGTCTCTCCACCAAGAGGACATTACTGGGCTACTGCAATTGATTCCATATAAGTATGGTGGTCTCATTCTAGTTCCTGATGAATATGGATCCACATAAGGCAAACAGATGAAAAACCACCTGTGTAATTTGGCAATAACTACGCAGGACTGATATAGCAGTTGCAGATGGATGTTGCAGGGCAGGATCTGAATTTGATCTTGTTGGTGTTGATCCAGAACTTTCAAGATGTACTAATTTATGTCTTGAGTTCTCTCTGCCAGTAAGATTTTTATTTGACTTGCCTAAAATTTATTGAGTTATTGCACTGATATTATAATGCCTCATTACTGGCCCCAGTCAGGATCCGTGTAAACCTGATACCTATTTGAGGGATAGAGCAGCTCCTTCTTGGTGCCTCTAAGGTAGAGTGGAGGTGTCATTGAGTACTGCTGTCTATGGCAAGAATCCAGCTTGTAGTGGTCATCCAGTCTCACAGCCAAACTGATATTTTTGCCACAAATATAGTATCAAGGGGTAGCCCAATTCCACGGTTACGCTTGAGTGAGAGCAGAAAAATGTCTGCATGTGTAATTAAATATGTATCTAATGATAGCCATTTCTGCTCCTATTCAAAAAGATAGAAGAATGTTTAAGTTATGCCCCTTTAATCAAACTAGAGTGCAAGCACTTTAAGGCAGGGATTGTGTTTTTGAAGGTCTTTATATGGCACGTAACATAGTGAGGCCCAGTTCTACATTGATGCCTCCAGATGCTTCTGGAATACAAATAATAAAATAACAGACAGGATAGACTGTTAAAACCAGAAGGTTCCATGATGATTGGGGAGCCCCTTTAATTGGAGACTGGTCAAAATGTGAGACTCAGACGATTCCATGGCAGTTGAGAACAGTTGTGGAAGAAGAGCAACTATCACCACAGCCCTGCAAATCTGAAGATATCCACTTTACATCCACGGACCATGTTGATGGATTGGATGCGGACACACATTTTGTATCCACGCAGGGCTCTAACTATCACTGAAGTAGCTTGTCCTGGTGTTTTGTAACCAGCGGTGGGAACTTTTTTCTTCTTTCCATTGCTAGATGAGAAAGGGACTAGAAACAAGGTTTTCCGAGATAGTTTCTCAAAAGCTAGGATACTGCAATTCATTTATTAGTGAGAGCGTTTTAAGAACTCTGGGTGGTTAGAAACCAGGAGGCAGGTCCCCACAACACCATCATTCTCTAGCCCAGTGGTCTCCAAAGTGGGTGTGCAAGAGGCTACTTGGGGGTGCACGGCTGGAGGAGCGCTTTCTTTCTTTTTTTTTTTTTTGCTTCGTCAGTTTGGGCGGGAGTCCGAGTGGCTTTTTTTTTTTTTGCTTTGGCAAAAATGGTAGAGCCGGCGTGGCAGAGGGTGCGTGCTAAATTTTTTTTTACTGATGGGGTGCGCGATCAAAAAAGTTTGGAGATGACGGCTCTAGCTATTTTCAAGAGCTGTTCAGTCCAGCCTAGTCTACATCAGTCCAGCCTCCAGCCAGCATCTGCAAAGGCCATAATGCCTAATGGGCTCTCCAACCTCCTGCTCAAGGGCGGATGCAAAGGCTAGAGGGACAAAGGAACACTGAGAAAACCGCATTTTGGCCCTTCTCTAGCGCCTGTGCAAAGTGGGCCGAAAGTAACTGCCTGGGTGTAATAAACATGGCAGAGAGTGAACGGCAGGGGTTGGTAGCGGTGCATCGTCCTGAGATGGGAGGGGGGCCTGTCAGTGAAGCGCAGAGGTGGGCAGCTGCAGGGCGTAGTGCGCTAATTCCTTGGCATGTCAGTGACCTGCAAGGGGGGACGGGAGGGGGCAGCTGGGAGAGGGCCTGGTGCTATCCTAGAGCCAGCCCTATGTCGGAACCTCCTCCGTCCCGCTGCCATCCATCCTCTTCAGCAGGTGATTCCGAGTCTCCCTGGGGCTGAACGTTTGACAAAAGCTGCTGGGGACCCTCAGCAGTCGCGAGCAGCTTCTGCAAACAACCCCCCTCCCCCACCGTCAGTGCAGCTCCAGCCTCTGCTTTGCCCCGTGCAGCGCCCTCCGGGTGGCACCGCCCGCAGCAGCAGGCAGCCAGGACCCCCCCGCGGCGCACGCTGCCCAACTTGCGGCCGGGCGCCGCGCGCACACGCACCGCTCCTTCCCAAGCCCCGCCCACCGGCGGTATTATGACGTCACCGCGCAGGACGCCGTGCCCTGTGACGTGCGGGGTAAGGACCTCCTCTCTCCTCCAATCCGGGGGGACGGGGAGGGAAGCGGTGGTCGGTTTCTCCGCCCTGCTGGGGGCGGGAGGTGAGACCCGGATGAGGCAGCAGCTGGCTGCTGCTGTGTGAGGCGGCGCGGACCGCAGAGGAGCCGCGCGGGTGTCTCGGGCGGACTAAGGCGGAGGCTGCGCCTCCCCCGCCCCGTTCCCAGCCCCTCCGCACCTGCCCCAGCTCCATGCCCACAAGATGGAGGCGGCGGCGCTGGTGTGAGGGGGGAGCCCGTGCCCAGGTGCGCGCCTGGCGGGCGTCGAGGCGGAGATGCTGCTGGTCTATGTGATCCTGATCTCGGCTCTGGCCGGTTCCTGCATCACGCTGCTGCTCCAGCTGCTGCTGCTCTACAGGAGGAAGCCGGAGCCCCCCGGGGTGGCCAGAGCCCCCGGCGGCCTCTTCTTCGCCAGGGTCCTGCCTGACCTCAGCCTCAGGGACTATTTCCACGGCTCAGACCCGGCGGGCAGCCATCAGCCCCAGGAGCCTGCCCCCGCCGCCGCCTCCGCTGCTACCCCCTCCCCGGGCGCCGCCAAGCCCCAGGGTGAGCCCGGCGCCAAGCAGCAGCAGCAAGAGCCCCCTGCGCCCCCGTCCTCCCGAGAGGAGACCTGCTACTTCCTCAATGCCATCTGCCTCTTCCTCTTCAGGGAACTCAGGGACACCTCCCTGGTCAGGCACTGGGTCACCAAGAAGATCAAGGTGGAGTTCGAGGAACTGCTGCAGACCAAGATGACGGGCAAGGTGCTGGAGGGGCTCAGCCTCAGGGATGTGTCGCTGGGCGACGTGGTGCCCATCTTCAAATCCATCAAGCTCATCCGGCCAGTGATCTGCAGTGATGAGGGCTGCCCCGAGGAACTGGGCTTCGAGGTGGACCTGGAGTATAATGGTGGCTTCCACCTAGCCATCGATGCGGACCTGGTCTTTGGCAAGTCGGCGTACCTCTTCGTCAAGATCTCCCGGGTGATGGGGAAGCTGAGACTGGTCTTTACCCGCTTGCCCTTCACGCACTGGTCCTTTTCTTTCATGGATGATCCTGTGATAGGCTTTGAGGTGAAATCCCAGTTTGAGGGGAGGCCCATGCCCCAACTCACTTCTATCATCGTCAACCAGTTCAAGAAGGTCATCAAGCGCAAGCACACCTTACCCAATTATAAAATCAGGTAAGGTGCCATGTGCCCATCTTTCCTGCAGTTACCTTGGGACAGGCTGCATTCAAATGCCTGTCATGTACTCACAGATAAGGAAAGGTTTTTATTGGCACTTTTCCAGGCATATGACAATGGCACTTGTATAGTATTTTTCATCTTGTGATCTCAAAGCATGTTATGAATTAGTATCACTTTCATTATTTTACAGATGAAGAACGTGAAGCACACAGTGTGGCCCAAGATCAGATAGTAAATTAATGATAGAACAGGTGATAGAACCCAGATATCCCAACTACCAGTCCAGTGCCTTATCCACTTGCTCTATGCTACCTCTTTGGAATGTAGAAGGATGGCCTTGTGGCTAAAGCACAGGATGCAGAGTTGGAATATGTGGGCTTTGCTCCAGGATCTGCCATTGACTGACTGTGCGACCATGGGCAAGTCACTTGGCCTTACATTTCCTATCTTAAAAAACAGGGACCGTAATTCTCACGTGAGACAGGAACTAATTCACTCACTGTAAAGTGCTTTGATATTCTCTGAAAGGCACTGTAAAAGTGCAAAATATTATCTTTTTCCCCCCAGTTCATTGCTGCTTCCCCCTGCTCCTACAGCCCCTCCATCTGCCCTTGGGCAGGTCTAAGAGTTATATGGGGACTACTCCTCGCTACTCAAGCTGCCATCATGGAATTTTCTAGTGTCAACTTTGGCTTTATTGTAGTGAAGGAGTGTGAAGAGCACCTTCTATCTGATTTATACACATTGCAGTTTTACATATAATGGGATGTCCAGTGATTTATCTGTAGTGGAAGAATCCAAGTGATCAGTTACGTACCAGTCTTGGGGAACACATTTGTCCTCCCATCCACCTGTATGTTCTTCTATAGTTTGCATGATTACTTGCTAAATATATTAATGTGACCCTGTTTACTTGATTCCTCAGCACTAAGACCTCTGTAAAGTTCCTTTCAGGGGAAGCCACACAAAGGAATCACTGAAGAGGTCCATCTGAATTCTAAAGTATATTTAATTTTTATGTTGAGGAGATGGCTTTAAAAGCCTTTCCTGTCTATTCTTTGTTACAAATGATGCTAAGCTTGTGTGACTGTATATATGTGGAAAATGATCTAAGGCGTGGAAAATCCACGAAAGCAGGGCAGGTAAGAAACTTCTCAGGGTAAATGCCATATCAGAATCTTAATTCTCTTAACAATTTAGAGGCTTTATGGTTGTGAATATAACTTACAAAGTCTGACTCAAGTCTAAACCAATGTGGTTGGGTCTTCCTGAGTCTTCAGACAGACACTTCCAGTACTTCAGCTGTTACTCATGGCATTCCCACAGTGCAGCAAAATGAAAACTGACTGGAAGCTTGTCAGCTTTAAGGGCTGTTACTGGAACATTGTGGACAACAGTGAAATTCACAAGAATCAGGTCAGTTTCATACACTTGCAGTTTGGGAAAGGGACTTGAGCTACTGGTTGTGGAAAAGGACCTAAAACAGAGACTTTAAACCATGATTTGAAGATTCCAGTAACTCAGAGGTTAGGGTCTATTTCAGCAGAGGGTGGGTGAGGTTCTGTGGCCTGCAACGTGCAGATCAGACTAGATGATCATGATGGTGGTCCCTTCTGACCTTATCTTCTGAAGACTAGGATGGTAAGGCCCCCACTGACTTCAACAACCACTTGCAGCAAAGTGGGGAGGGAGGAGAGAACATTCTCCTCCTTTCTTCCTTCCAGTTGCCAGGTTGTCTGTGTGTAGGTCAGTGATGGCTTACTCCCCTCATCAAGCAGTTGTGGAAGGGGTCTTGCATCTTACTTGGGAGGTGCTCCTGGATAGTGGAGGCCCCTCTCCTCATTCAGTCCAAGATATTAGATATCATGGGAATGTTTCAAATCCTGTGCATGAGAGCTACTGGGTTAGGATTGTGAGTGTGGGTGAGAGATAAAGAAAGAAAGTGATAAGTTAAGAAAGAGGAGTATGTTGTGGTAGTGAGGAGATGGACTTTGAAAAGAGAATTCTGAGTGATGGAAAATACTGGGCAGAGGTAGAGCACAACATTTAGGGCTTGGCTACACTTGTGAATAACAGCGCAATAAAGGAGCCCCGAGCGCACTAGCTCACTACCCGTCCACACTGGCAAGGCACGTAGAGCGCTCTGACTCCACGGCTGCAGCGCTGCTGGTACTCCACCTCGGCGAGTGGAATAACGTTTGCTTCGCCCCCGCTGGAGCGCCACAGCGCCAGTGTGGATGAGGTGTTGCATTACTGCGCTCTGATCAGCCTCCGGAAACGTCCCATAATCCCCTTAAGTCAAGTGGCCACTCTTCTCATTCTTTTGAACTCACTGTAGGAATGTGGATATGCCGTTTGAAAGCTCTATTTCTGACAGCTGGCTGCTTATCTGCTCCGAGATAAGATAAGTGTGCTCTGAGACAGATTAGTGTGGAATGCTGTGTGTGAGAGAGATGGGGGAGGGAGGATCTGCTGCTGTCTGAACTTACAAGATAGCATGCTGACATGCTCTCAGCCCCCTCAAAACCCTCTCTCTCTCTCTCCCCACATACATACAACACACTTCCTGTCACACTTCTCCCCACCCCCTCATTTGAAGAGAACGTAGCACTCACTTGCTTGCTAGGATAGCTGCCCATAATGCACCGCTCCCAATGCCACTGCATATGCCGCAAATGTGGCCACACCAGTGCGCTTGAAGCTGTCAGTGTGGACAGACTGCAGCACTTTTCCTACTGCGCTCTCCGAAGGCGGGTTTAACTCATATCGCTCTACATCTGCAAGCGTAGCCATGCTCTCAGTAAGAAAGAGATATGAGTGTGGAGAAGGGGTGGGGGAGAGAAGGTAACTGACACTGAAAGAAATTCAGGAAAGGTATGGCATGATATGTTACAGGAAAGAAGAGAATGAATTTCAGGGAAGGAAAGTCTAAGAAATTTTGGAACCTAATTTTTAAAAAAATACAATCCAATAAAATATCAAAAACGAAATAGTTATTCCCTTAAATAGCAGGGAGTTTGGCTTTGAAAGTGTCATGGTAGCTTAGCTATTTTTCACCCTGGCTTGAAGACTTAGTACACAGGCTAGTAGGTGTTGGGTAACAAAATATCCACTCCTGTACATGACTGTTTCCTCAAGAGTTCTGAAGGTGCTTTATGGACATTGTGCTCTAAGTTTTAAGTTTCAATCTGTGTGTATAGTGTTGACCCCCATATACAGAGGGTTAAATCTGAAGCACAAATGTTTTTCCCAAGGTAGCACAATGTCAGTGGTTATTGGGACAGGGGCCCAGGAGTTCCAATACTGTTCTCAACTCTAAACCACACTGCCTCATGGATAACCGTTTTAGAAAATTAATCTCTTATTAGGCATTTCATGTTTTAAATTTCTTTAAAAGAAGGCAAAACACTGAACCTGTGATTCAGATATTTATGCTAATTTATTCTTTTATACAATTTTTCAGTGTTTGGGAGGAAGCCTGATACATTTTTCCTGACAAACATTCAATAATTTCTCATCTGTATGGAATGTATTTGTCCCCTCCTCTCTTTTCTGTGATGTAAAATATTATTGGTTAAATATTTAACAAGCAGTATGTTGTTTGCAGTTCAAGCCCTTTCTGTGGCTTTTCCCCTCCCCACCCTCACTCTAGGAGTTTTGCAAACAAATAATTGAATAGTTGTAATAGTAATAGTCTTAGGCTATGTCTACACTACAAGCCCTATAGCAGCACAGCTGCAGTGCTGCGGCTACCCCACTGTAATAGACGCTTGCTACAGACGGGAGGAGTTTTTCTGTTGCTGTAATAAATCCACCCCCTCAAGAGGTAGTGGCTATATCAACTCAAGACTTCTGTCAACCTAGCTGTGTCTATATCCGGGCTTAGGTTGGCATAACTATGGGTGTGTCTAAAAACCTGTGGCAGTTTGGCCAGTCAATCCATCTATCTCCTGCATACAGCCAATGAAATTGTTGCATGCAAATTAGTTGTAGCGTAAGGAGGGTGATTGAGTTACCTCTGATATCACAATGGTCAAGGACCATTGGCATAGCACAGATGCATGTCTTACTATAGCTGTACACTGTACAGGTGTAACTTGTAAGTCAAAATGGCTGGGAACTTAAAAATTGCGTGGTAACAGACCACAGAACACAATAATGATTGAACCTGGTGATATTCTGAACAAAAAGAGCCCTCAACCCTGTTTGTAGATGTTTCCATCCTGCACAGCGACTCTGCAGACATAATAGGCTTCAGAGTGACATTCCTGAAATGTTCCTATATAGATTGTATCACTGTCAAGGCTGCTTCCCCACTCTGAACTTTAGGGTACAAATGTGGGGGCCTGCATGAAAACTTCTAAGCTTAACTACCAGCTTAGATCTGGTCCACTGCCACCATTCCCAAGTGGATTCCCTTCCCTGGGAAGCCTTGAGAAACTCTTCACCAATTCCCTGGTGAATACAGATCCAAAACCCTTGGATCTTAAAACAAGGAGAAATTAACCATCCCCCTCCTTCCTCCCACCAACTCCTGGTGGATCAAGATCCAATTCCCTTGGATCTAAAAACAAGGAGAAATTAACCATCCCCCTCCTTCCTCCCACCAACTCCTGGTGGATCAAGATCCAATTCCCTTGGATCTAAAAACAAGGAAAAATCAATCAGGTTCTTAAAAAGAAGGCTTTTAATTAAAGAAAAAAGTAAAAATCATCTCTGTAAAATCAGCATGGAAAATAACTTTACAGGGTAATCAAACTTAAAGAGCTCAGAGGACTCCCCTCTAGCCTCAGGTTCAAAGTACAGCAAACAGAGATAAACACTCTAGTAAAAGGTATATTTACAAGTTGAGAAAACAAAGTAAAACTAACACGCCTTGCCTGGCTATTTACTTACAAGTTTGAAATAGGAGAGACTTGTTTAGAAAGATGTGGAGAACGTGGATTGATGTCTGGTCCCTCTCAGTCCCAAGAGCAAACGGACTCCCAAACAAAGAGCACAAACAAAAGCCTCCCCCTCCCCCCCAAGATTTGAAAGTATCTTGTCCCCTTATTGGTCCTTTGGGTCAGGTGTCAGCCAGGTTACCTGAACTTCTTAACCCTTTACAGGTAGAAGGATTTTGGAGTCTCTGGCCAGGAGGGGATTTTATAGTACTGTACACAAGACAGCTGTTACCTTTCCCTTTATAGTTATGACAATCACACTGAATCAGATGTTCATGATCTGATTTATTCCAATTCTGTAATTTAGCAATCCAGAAGCCAAGGGGACAAATGTTTTGACGTGCTGTTAGAGCTTATGCTGAAATACTTACAAACTCTTATTTATATATATTTCATTGAGAATTTCCAAAATACCTGTCTCTTTTCCTTGGCTCTTGATCAAGAGTATTTGGGTTTAACAAAACAGTTATTTTGATGTAACAGTTGTCATTCAAGGACAGAGCTGCCATCTCTCTAAGAGTCAGTTGGCTAAAATTCTCTGAACGAGGCCACAGTATTATCTAAGTCCTAAGTTTTTCTTTTCCTTTCCTTAATCATCTACTGATGGGATGGTTCTTGGGGAATCCAGGGATGAAAGTCATCTTGTTGCCTCTCCTACTTCCAGCAAGAGGGAGACTTTCTTGTACTTAACTCGGTGTCAGCTCCCTGACACCATCAGCCTGTTAACTTACAAGGTAAAGTAAGGGTTGGCATAGCCCAAAAGAGTGCTTGGATGGTTAACAGTGGGTGCACCCGAGTCCCTTTGAAACATTTCCCTGTAGTGTTCAGCCCCTTATCCACGGAACACTCACAGAAATACCAGGTCTGCTGTTCCCAAAAGAACAGAATTCACATCAGCTTGAATTATTCAACTCAGGATCAGCATTTCACTCAATACCACAGCATTGAGATGTATTTATAGTGAAAATAATAAGTTTATTATTAAAGATTCAAGATTTAAGCGATAGTAAGAGAATATTGGAAACAAATAGTTACATATAAAACAAAATCAGATACAGTTTCTAAAGGTAAGCTAATAATAAAAAAGTTAAGCTATTGCTTTCTTTTATTTAACATACCGAGAAACCTCATGTCCTTAAAATATACAGAACTCCTTTACTGCTTTAGCTATAATAAGCAGATTAAGTATCTAAATGGATGAATTTGCAAGACCTTGAATTTGGAAATACAACAAATATCAGATTTGTAATATTATGGCTGTAGACGTAAGTGGTGGTAGAATTAGGAGGACAAGGTAACTAAAGGACTTTAAAATCAGTGTCTTTCTTACAGAAAGTTTCCTTCATGTGCATCTTCTATGTAGTGAAGCATGTTCTACATTCCCTATAGATGTGTCTCATAATGGAATTTACCAGAATACTAAGGCTGTGTCTGCATGAGAAAGTTACATCAGTTTAAACTAAGGTGTGAATTTACACTGGTGCAAATCTGTATGGGCACACTTATTTCAGTTTAAACATGGGAAATTTTTAAGCTTAATTTGGGATCAGGTTTAACCTAAACTAAAATAAGAGTATCTATCTGGGTTTGCACCACGTTAGCTAAATCTGCACTGATTTATCCTAAACTAGGTTTTAAATGGCATTCTCATGTAGCACGGCCTAAAAAATTCACAGGGTACAGTTTTTTTTATTCACACTTGTGTAATTCAGGAGTAACAGCAATGTAGAACTGGGTGTAAGGAAGAAGAATCTGACTCAAATTCTAAATAACTCTTTAACGTGCCTTGGTAGTTTTTCCATATACTGCTGAAAATTGAGATTACTTTACTTGCAATGCACAATACATCTCACTAATCAGAATCTCCAAGTACTTTACAAATGTGGATAACTGGTAGCATCCTCAATTCATTTAACATATAAAGAAACAGACATTGAAAGAGTCGTTCCAAGTGTCAGAGCCAGCCAGTGGCACCCAGGAAAAGAAGCCAATTTGTCTCATATCCATTCTCATGTTGCAACCACCAGGCAATTAGGCACATTAACTGTAAAATTATACCTTTACTTTTTAATCTAAGCCATTTAGCACATTCCTTTAAATAATTTTTCATTGACTATTTTTAATGCTGAAACTGAAGTTAACCAGGGCACACCTTTTAACATATGTTTTGGGTTATTTAAAGTAACATCCTAGTTTTGTCCAAACATCCAATGTGTGATGCTAGCTAAAGAAGAATTTATTAGGAACTTGGTTCACAATTAGTCAGTTTCTTAAGAATGCACCAGAACTTTGAGGCAGAACCAAATGCAGAAGCTAAACAGATTCAGAGAAGCAGGGTCTTACCAAGACTACTTTCTAGTAATATTTTGTTATCGGAAGTTAAATACCACAACTGATCACTTATGACTTACATTTAGTTAGTTAATGAGTTCAGTTAAACAATAACTGATTCCAAAATAAAGCAGGTGATTATATAGAATCCTTTTTGACACTTGAGAGTATGACCCAAAAGCTTTAGTTTTAATTCATTTTAATTAATCCATTACAGAACTTGTTACATAGCTTTTAAATTGACTCCATATTTTCCAAGAAGTATAAGCCAGAAATGTAATGTAAGCAAGATATTGGCTTAAAATGGTTCTTTGCTATTGAAGTGACAAACCTAATCAGGTAACAGAGGTCTTGAAAAATGTAGTGAACATCTAACTGGAAGTCTAAACTTCTTAGCCAGAATTACCTTTTAAAGATAAGATTAGAGGCACCAGTGATGTCCAGGAGCAGTACTTTGTTGAGAATCCCACCTCTCCTCATCTGGAAAGAGAAGATGCTAAGACTTTTACTAAGATGCTGTTTCTGGAGCCTACTGATATTTTTATATCTCCCCTTTCTTGCAAAACAGGTGCCTGTTACAGATTTGAAAGTCTGTTCGCTGTAGCTGCCAGAAGGGAAAAGACACATCTATTCTCTCCTATCCTTTGCTCACCTAACGCTTATGCTCTAATAAATTTGTTAGTCTCTAAGGTGCCACAAGTACTCCTGTTCTTTTTCCAGGTGGAAAAGTTTCTGCTACTCTATTCTCCCTCTTTTTCCATTTTCTGGGTTCTTCTCCCCATGAAAAAATTCCAATGCCTGCCTCTATTGATAGAAGTATCATTATGACAGTTTCAGTGCTGCTCACATGGTTCTTAATAGCACCAGTGAAACTGACCAGAGACTTCACTATATCGCTTGGCAAACTACGATAAACATGCAGTAGAGCTTTCTGTAGACACTGCAGTTTATCACATTTGGAAGATCTTCATACCCACAAGAGCAAATAACTTTTTATTTAAAGGTGTTTATTTTTTTATTTGAATAGCTTATACAAAGCTCTAGGCACCCTGACATGTAATTAATATTACAGCAAAACAAAACCCCAGCAGCATCAACTAACTATGCATAAAGGAACTTGGCTAGGTTGCCACCAACTAAAAAGCTGCTTTCCACCCTTTCATCATTCCCTCCGCCTACTCCAAAAATCCTGTTGAACAAGATGTCTTTTCAGTGTGCCTGGAAGGTCACCAAATTCAGTCTGTGATCAAATGAAAGCTTTAATTCTGTTGGTATTCATGATTTTGGCCATTGGTTCAGAATAGCAGAGAAAAGGGTTTTAAAATATTTTTTTCCCTCATATTGTCTAACTATGGGTTCTCACAGTCAGAAGGTAAATCTCAGAATCTCTTATCCTCTGAAAGTTTTAAGTTTTTTTTTTTTTTTAAATAATTAAAATAAGTTCAAATAAGTTCTATAAGCAATAAACCACTCACAGGACATGTATTAGTAGGTTACTGGTGTGCTTTTTGGATTGGTGAGGGCATAAGCTCTTTGACATGTGAGTGATGACCAAATAGTGCATTTTTGTGCCTTGCAATTTATGTATTTCTGTGTGACAAAATCCTGTGTAGGAGAATTACATGGGGACCAAGAAAATCTCAGTGAATGCAAAGGATGGTGGGAATAAAAAAAAAATCATAAAATCAATGGAGGTTGAAAGATAGTGTATGTGTGAGAGAATAGATTTATAGTGGTAATTATATTTGTTTGCTTCAAAGACTGATCCAGTTAAGGATTAGAGTTAATTGCCTTGGTGGGCAATGGCACTTCCTTTCTCAAAATGTTGACCCTCAATCCTACCTCCTATTTGAAGGGATATGTGTGAGATTCTTTGACACAGTTGTAAATGAAAATAAAACTACAGCACTGGCTTACCTTTCTTACGATTGTGGATTTAAAAAAAATGCTTGTTTTCAGACCAGTGGTGTACTTTTTGGGTAGGTAGATGCTGTGTGGGGTGAGAGCCTGGGGGAAATCTGATAAAGTTCTGTTGCAAACTTCTTCAGTTTGATATCAACATGTGAAAAAAAAAAAACTTGCATGTTTGCTTTTTTGTGTGTTCTGATATCTCAAAAAAGACTTGTTTTAAGCTTGCTTCTCAGCGAGGACAAATGCCTTTGTTATTTTCCAACAAACTTTAGTGTTTTCCTAACTGGTCTGTCATAACTTGCATATTTTCAAGGCTTTCAGTAAAACCTCTAGTGTTTATTTCAGCTGACTACTAATCTATCTTTGAAAACTCAAATTTATTTTTAGGATTAAGATCATATACGACACCTAATGCTTTGGTTAATGTGAGAAGGCATGGCCTATTAAGGTTCAAAACTGGGAGTCCAGCTTCCCATTGAGACTGAGTAAATCACTTAATTTTTGCCTAAGTTTTCCTACTTAAAAATAGGGATGATACTCTGCTATATCATATGGGTGTTATGCAAATGTATAGCACTTGGAGATTCTCATATAGAAAGTAATACGCACACATGGAAAAACTTTTTCCTTTGCATAAGTTGGTCTTCTGATCTTGTAAATCTTTGCAACAAAACGGTAAGCTTTTAGAAAGCAATTTGGGTGAGGAAAGTGAGTTTCAGCAACGTGATGTCATAGAATGCTGCAATCTAATCGCTATGGAACTTAATCTCATGCTGACAGTTTCACTATAGTAGCTAGTCGTTTCATGTTATTGGGTGACTGTGGTAAACTGCTTATTCAACATTCCTGCAGTGATTGCCTCAAGTCACCAACGCTAGTCTCTGTATATAACTCATGTTCACACTTGCTTGGTTTTGAACTATTTCAACATTTCATCACTTTCCATTGAACAATTGGAGAATTTATTGATTGTACAGAAGGGTAAACAAAATAAAAAGGGGGTGTACTTGAGAGAGTGGAAGAAGCATTTGGGGGAAAATATTAGATACTCAATATTTACTGAATTACTGACAGGTTCAGTAATTCAGTAAAGAAGTGTCAGTAGGGACTAATAATCTACTAGTGGTTCCATTTTCAAAATGGAAAGCACAATTCAATGTTATACTACTTTTTTTCAGCGACATTTTAAGTGATTGGGCCAATGAAGTTATGAAGCAGAGCAGTTTTATTCTGTATATTTTTTTTCTTGAACAACTTACAAGTTTTCCTGAAGATAGTCAAGTGATTTGTATTTTAATGGGACAGTTTTGATAAAATAAAGAACAGCAGTACGTAATGTGACAAAGTTACTTCTCTATCTTGGTGGGTCCTGCGCTTATTGGCGGATTTTCTTGCCTCAGAGATTCACCATATGGGTTGGGGAACAGCCCAGAGACCTTCCCCTCTGGAAGAACCCACAGTCCAGGTCAATTGGGAGGTTTGGGGGGAACCTGGGCCCGCCCTCTACTCCGGGTTCCAGCCCAGGGCCCTGTGGACTGCAGCCAGGGCCGGCTTTAGGCCGATTCAGCCGATTCGGCTGAATTGGGCCCCGCGCCAAGAGGGCCCCGCGCCGCAGCTGTTCACCCCGCCCACTTCCCCCTCCTCCCCTGCCCTGCACGCCCCGCCCCCTCCCCTGCTTCCCGCGAATCAGAGATTCGCGGGAAGTCTGAGACTAAGCAGCAGGGGCGGGCCGGCCAGCAGCATGAGGTAAGCTGGGGTGGGGACGGGAGAAGGGCTCCGGGGAGGCGCGGCCTGTTCCCGCAGGCCCAGCACGGCCCCCGTGGCCCGGCTCCGGCCCGGTCCCCGCGGCTCGGGCCCCCC
>NC_048304.1:111982293-112013802 GCF_013100865.1 Trachemys scripta elegans
TGACTGCAGCTGTCTATAGTGCCTCCTGTAACAGCTGCATGACAGCTACAACTCTCTGGGTACTTCCCCATGGCCTCCTCCAAACACCTTTCTTATTCTCACCACAGGACCTTCCTCCTGGTGTCTGATAACGCTTATGCTCCTCAGTCCTCCAGCAGCACGCCCTCCCAGCTCCTTGCACCTCTTGCTCCCAGCTCCTCACACTCACACCACAAACTGAAGTGAGCTCCTTTTTAAAACCCAGGTGCCCTGATTAGCCTGCCTGTCTTAACTGGTTCTAGCAGGTTCCTGATTACTCTAGTGCAGCCCCTGCTCTGGTCACTCAGGGAACAGAAAACTACTCATCCAGTGACCAGTATATTTGCCCTCTACCAGGCTCCTGTACCCCACTGGTCTGGGTCCGTCACAGTAAGTGACGAGAAGGTACCTAGTCACCTTATGTATGCTTCATTTTAAAAAATGCATCACCGAAGGTGTCTTAGTATGTTTATTTTACTGCTGTATTATGGCTTCTGAGCAATCAAGTGGATTTGGATCTAAAATTAGTTTAACTTTCATTTTTGGAGTAATAAGCAGACACATGCTTTTTCTGAATAAAAACATAAATTCACCTATTTTTAAGGTCAGAAGGCAGGGACCATTCTAGTCATCTCATCTGACCTGCATAAAAAGCCATAGAATTTCACTAAAGGGTTCCTATATCAATCCCAAAACTTCTGATTGAGCTAGAGAATCTTCTAGAAAGACATGCTCTTGATTTAAAGACTTAAAGTGATGAAGAATCCTTGGTAAATGTTTTCCAAAGGTTAATTATCCTCACTGTTCAAACAAAAAACAAATCCCCAAAACCTTATTCCTAGTCTGAATCTATTTAGCTTCTGCGTTTGGTCCTTATATCCAAGGTGCTAAGTACTCTGTGACTAGGGTATCTAGAAGATTGCCTGAAGCTCTAGGATAAACCCTGATTGACAGCTTTGCTCTCTCGGTGCAATAGAACTTCCTACAATTCAGAGCAAATCTTGCCGGTGCAGGAGACAACTTATTTGGGGGCTAGTCCAAGACTGTGGAACAAAGTCTCACAGGCACTAAGGACTATTGCAGACCTCTCTGTTTTCCACTCCAAGAGCAAGTTGCAACAAACATATAGCTGAGTTTGTTTAACTATGTTCCAAAACACTCCACTGCACACATTTATTCCCTTAGTGAGAGAATGAGGGAACAAATGTGTGACAGCTGTTAGTCATGTTGCTTAATGGACTACTGAAAGGCATTCAGATACTACCCTGATGAGTGAGGTATAGAAACTTTATAGAATAACTTCAGCCATTGGCTCTTGTTATGCCTTTGTCTGCCAGTTTAAAGACCCCTCTACTATCAGATATCGTTCTTCTATGTAGGTGCTTATAGACTGTAAGTCTTCTCTCAATGTTTTCTTTGTAAAACTAAGGGTATGTCTACACTTACTGGAGGGTCCGGCGGCAGGCAATCGATGTTCTGGGATCGATTTATCGCGTCTGGTTTAGACGCGATAAATCAATCCCGGATCGATCCCGGAAGTGCTCGCCGTCGACGCCGGTACTCCAGCTCGGCGAGAGGAGTACGCGGCATCGACGGGGGAGCCTCCCTGCCGCCTCTGGACCCGCGGTAAGTTCGGACTAAGGTACTTCGAATTCAGCTATTGCGTACCTTAGTCCGAAGAGGGGGCTTAGTGGGGATCAGGCCTAAATAGACTAACTACTTTAAGCACTAACATATTGCTTTGTGTATTTTTGGGTTGCAAAGATTTAACCTGGCACAAAGTTTGGCCTACAGTAACTGTTATCGGTGATGTGTGTGGCACCTTCCCAGTTTCACTCTTGGAGTTCTGGTTTATTTTTCCGGGCTTTACTGTTTTTGTTTTAAAAGCTATTGTGGCATTCCATAGCTACTGTGTGTCATGGACTCCATCTCAGATATTTTTAGTTTACAAACAATAAGGTGGGTTTTGTGTTTTACTTTTCAGAGTAGAACTCAATTTTAGCCTAACAATGCATTGGGTGGCATGTTGTGGCTTTTCAGCATTGCTGAAGTGTCCCTGGACACCTTAAATATACCTGTTTCAATTTAATTATTTTAGATGGTGACAAAAATAATAAAACATGAGACCAGTTTAACAGAGACTTGTGAAACTCCAGGTTTACGTAAGAGTGCAAAGAAAGTGCAAGGGATGGCAAAGGTAAAAAGTAGAACTTGATTTTTTGGTGCTGTGGGGGGTGAGGGGGTGGTCCTTCTTATCTGTGTTAGAGCCTAGAGCAAGGGTGGGCAAACTTTTTGGCCTAAGGGCCATGTCGGGGTTGCGAAACAGTATGGAGGGGGCTGGGTAGGGAAGGCATGTTTCTTCTAAATGGTACTCAGAATTGTAGAGCTGCTGAAAAAATGCTACTTAAGTATTTGGTCTGTGTCTACAGTATCTGCACTCTAAATTCAGTGAATAGTTTATTCAGATTTGATCTTAGTTTGACACTCACTTAAGCAACAGTAAAATTGTACTATGTTCAGATAACTAAAATCTATCTATAGTAGTAGTTTGGACTACTACTACCTGGCTGTCTTATTTTAAGATCCAAGGATGGTAGCAAATACTCTTATTAAAAATATATAGAATTTCCCCCCACAGAGTGCCATTGTTAGATTTTTTTTTTTTAACTATTTTATAAACCAGCCTGGTGTTGAGGAACAATTCTCCCTCCACTGTACATAAAGACTGTATCTTGGTTTACAAAAAAAATACATCGGGGTCACAACAGTGAAATATGTCTCTCATCTAATCTGATTCTTACAAGGTGTAGGTGAAGAACATATTATGGGGCAATTAATGATAGAATTGAAACCCTTGAGTTCATTAACTTTTTAGATTACAAATATGATGTTTTAAAGAATATAACTTGAATTATATTAGCATTTAATTCCTGTTTTCAGGGGTTTATCTCCAGCTAAAATTCTATCATTCAGTAAGATTCTTTATTTAAAAAAAAATTAAAAATTAACAGCTTTTTTGGTTGGACAAATAGTTCATTTACTGAAACATACAGTTTTGGTCAACCTGAAATTGTTTGCAAATTTGATGAATTGTTCTGGTTGAAACTATTGTTTTTAGGCTTGCTTCACAAAGTGGAATAGTGGGTGGTGCTGCTGTTTGCCCACATTAAAATGTTTAGGCCAGTAATTAGGACACTTACCTGGGAAGTGGGAGCAGGGACTTGAATTTAGGCAACTTACCTGCGAATGGGGAGACCCAACTATCAGGTTGTAGGGTATTCGGGAATGAGGGGGTCTCAGTCCCTTCTGTTGAAGCTGTTCCACTTTGTGTAAAATACCTGAATAGTCATTGGGCCACAAACAGTGAGAGAGAATAATTCTGTAGCCTGCTGATTAGTGTACTCACTGGAAGAGGGGAGAGGAGACCCGGTTTCAAATCCCTGCTCTAGCATGGGGAATTGAGCTTGCATCTGTCATATCCCAGGTGAGTGCCCTACAGCTGGGCTAAAAGTTGAAAGTTGGGGTGGTGGCTCCTTCTGGACACGGTGAATTTAGGCTTTGGATTTCGTTTGACCTGAACTGAAATATTTTTTTCATTTCTCCCCCTTCCCTTCCCCCCCCCCCCCCTTTCCAAAGAACAGGAAAATCAGTTATTCACTCAGATTTAATTGTGCAGATAAATCTATTAATGATTGTGTGTATGGTGGTGGGGGACCATATAAGTACCTAAGATAGTGCTGAAACTTCTGTAACCTGTTCAACTTTTAAAAATTATGTGTAAATGAATTTAGGGCTTCTGAAAGATCCTAGATTGAAAGTCCTAGCTTGCTTCACTAATGCTGTAGTCCTGATGTGGAGGGACTATCTTTGAGTCAAAATCAGTCAATTCTTGGCCAGTATAGAAGCTTATAACAAGGGTATCAGTGGTTTTCATGCTGTAGACATGGAGAGGAAGTATGTGTGATGGGTTCGGTCACAGAGACCCCTTTGGGACTGTCACCTGATGTACTGAATTTACCTCTGAGCCCGTTCTCCCTGCCAGCTTGGGACTCCAGAACCCTGCCTTGTTCAGCCAGACACTCAAGTCTGCTGCAACACAGACCCAGGTGTAGTCCATGCCCCCAAAGCTGCAGACTTTAACCAAAAACTGCTCAGCAAGTCACCTATCTCCAGCACCCAGACACCCAGTTCCCAATGGGATCCAAACCCCAAATAAAACCATTTTACTCTGTATAAAGCTTATACAGGGTAAACTAATAAATTGTCCGCCCTCTATAACACAGAGAGAGAGAGATGCACAGCTCTATGCTCCCCCAGGTATTAATCACATACTCTGGGTTAATTAATAAATAAAAGTGATTTTATTAAGTATAAAAGTATGATTTAAGTGGTTCCAAGTAATACCAGACAGAACAAAGTAAGTTACCAAGCAAAATAAAACAAAACATGTGAGTCTAAGCCTAATACATTAAGAAACTGAATACAGGTAAATCTCACCCTTAGAGATGTTCCAATAAGCTGCTTTCACAGACTAGACTTCTTCCTAGTCTGGGCCCAATCCTTTCCCCTGGTACAGTTCTTGTTAGCTCCAGCTCAGGTGGTAACTCCGGGGATTTCTCATGACTGGCAGCACACTTTGTTCTGTTCCATCCCCTTATATATCTTTGGCACAAGGCGGGAATCCTGTGTCCCCCTTCTCTGGGTTCCCACCCCTCCTTTTAAATGTAAAAGCACCAGGTTAAAGATGGATTCCAGTTCAGGTGACATGATCACATGTCACTGTAAGATTTCATTACCCACTTGCTGGCGCACACACCTACAGGAAGGCTTACAAGTAAACAGAGCCATTTACAACCAATTGTCCTAGTTAATGGGAGCCATCAAGATTCCAAACCACCATTAATGGCCCACACTTTGCATAATTACAATAGGACCTCAGAGTTATTTCATATTTCTAGTTTCAGATACAAAAATGATACATTTATACAAATAGGATGACCATACTCAGTAGATTATACGCTTTGTAATGATACCTTACAAGAGACCTTTTGCATAAAGCATATTTCAGTTGCATTATAGTCACACTCATTAGCATATTTCCATGAAACGTATGGAGTGCAACCTCACAGTATGGGTAGGAGATGAAAGCAGAGGATTGGAATTGAAGAGATCTGGGTTCTACATGCAGCTCTGCCACAGACTTGCTGTTACTATTAGCAAAGCTTTTTCCTATTTATAAAATGGGGATAAAACCCATCTTACAGGACTATTTTGAGGCTTAAAGTTTGTATAGTACTTTAAGAGTCTGTTGTATGGAAGAAGGTATTACAGAACTGGAAAATAATGCTTTGCAGTAAGGAGTGGACAGACTGCTTTTTGTTGCTCCCCAGTACTCTGAAGAATAATCTTCAAATAAAACTGAACATCCATTATTTATGGTATGTAATACTCAACAAGATTGCACATTTTTGAAACATAGTATACAGTAGAACTTCGGAGATATGAAAGTCAGTTACCGACTGACCAGTTAACCACACACCTTATTTGGAACCAGACACAGATACAGACACACCAAATACAGTACAGTGCTCTGTTAAACGTAAACTACTAAAAAAAAGGGGGGGTAGGCAGGAGAAGGGAGGAAAGCAGAATTTTTCTTCTGCATAGTAAAGTTTCAAAGTTGTATTAAGTTAATGTTCAGTTGCAAACTTTTGAAAGAACAACCATAACATTTTGTTCAGAGTTACGAACGTTTCAGAGTTCCCGAGGTGTTTGTAATTCTGAGTACAATGTGTCTGATTAAACAGTTACTTGTCTAATGCAAGAGAAGGATTTTTTTTAACAATCAGAATTGGCATCTAATCTCGCTGAATGAAGGCAGAGTTGCTGCTTTATTTTATTTTTTTTCTTTATTTTAAGATTAACTAAAAGCTGTCTGCTGGCATGTTTTCTGGAGCAATCACACCCTGCCTAGTCTTTCAGTGTTCATGAAGGAGAGCACATTCTTTCTTTTTCTTTTGCAATAACTTTTTGAAAGTTATCTCTCTCTCTCTCCTCCCCCCTCTCCCCCCCAGACCAGGTCCATCTAGTCCAGTATCCTGTCTTCTGACAGTGGCCAATGCCAGGTGCCCCAGAGGGAATGAACAGAACAGGAAATCATCAAGTTATCTATCCCTTGTTGCCAATTCCCAGCTTCTGGCAAACGGAGGCTAGGGACACCATCCCTGCCCATCCTGGCAAATAGCCATTGATGGACCTATCCTCCATGAATTTATCTAGTTCTTTTTTGAACTCTGTTATAGTCTTGGCCGTCACTACATCCTCTGGCAAGGAGGTTGCACAGGTTGACTGTGTGTTGTGTGAAAAACTTCCTTTTGTTTGTTTTAACCTGGTGCCTGTTAATTTAATTTGGTGACCCCTAGTTCTTGTGTTATAAGGAGGAGTAAATAACACTTCTTTATTTACTTTCTCCACACCAGTCATGATTTTATAGACCTCTATCAGATTCCCCCCCTTAGTCATCTCTTTTCCAAGCTGAAAAGTCCCAGTCTTATTAATCTCTCCTCATATGGCAGCTGTTCCATATCCCTAATAATTTTTGTTGCCCTTTTCTGAACCTTTTCCAAGTCCAATATATCTTTTTTTGAGGTGGGGCAACCACATCTGCATGCAGTATTCAAGATGTTGGTGTACCATGGATTTATATAGAGGCAATATGATATTTTCTGTCTTATTATCTATCCCTTTCTTAATGATTCCCAACGTTCTGTTCGCTTTTCTGACTGCTGCTGCACATTGAGTGGATGTTTTCAGAGAACTATCCACAACGACTCCAAGATCTCTTTCTTGAGTGGTAACAGCTAATTTAGACCCCATCATTTTATATGTATAGTAGGGATTATGTTTTCCAATGTGCATTACTTTGCGTTTATCAACATTGAATTTCATCTGCCATTTTGTTGCCAATACCTGATAAAGAGCAGTTTGACTTGCCTTATTACAAATCTGATGGAATACATGGTGGAGGTGTTCTGAAACAAATCAAAGGGAATTAGAGCTCAGTCAGCTCTCTGTGTTGATTACGGAGATGCATACTACATTCTTTACTGCTTAGTTTAGTGTAGAGGAAATTTTTCCTCTTGTTCTCAGTGTGCTCCTCCTAGTTTATGCAGGCTTTCATGATAATGTTGTGCAGTTGACCACTGTAACCTGAGAGACTTCTGAAGGTGATTTAGAAAACCTTGGAAAACCACTTCCCCCATGCTGAGCACTAATCCATTATTCATTTTCTAATCTATTTTTCATTTTCCACTTACCTCTCCACGAGGAAGTTCTTACACAGATTCTCTGTGGTTTGCCCACTATAGCAAGGACATTCTCACAGAGGGCCCAATTCAAGAAAGCATTTAATCAAATATTTATCTCTAAGTATGTGCTTAAAATTAAGCATGTACTTAAGTGCTTTCCTGAACAGGTTCCAGCTGGAGGTATTCTCACCAGCCAGTTGTAGCCTCGAAACACAAATTCCATTGCAACAGGAGAAAAGCTGGAAGGACTTCCCATGAAGTGCGCTTCCATAATTACACAGAAGCACATTGCCTGACCTTTGATGCCTGTGCTCTGCTGATCACTGGTTTTGACTCTGACATTGGTTGCATATGGACAAAACAGACCATGGCACTATCCTATTGGGAAACTGGTTAAAAGATAGGAAACAAAGGATAAGAATAAATGGTCAGTTTTCAGAATGGAGAGGTAAATAGTGGTATCCCCCAGGGCTCTGTGCTGTGACCCGTCCTACTCAACATATTCATAAATTATTTGGAAAAAGGGGTAAACAGTGAGGTGGCAAAAGTTGCAGATGATACAAAACTACTCAAGATAGTTAAGTCCCAGACAACTGGGTATTTCGTTCCTATAGCAAGTAGCACTGCCATGCTGCTCTGCTCACCGAGATGAGAATAGAAAGATATGCTCCAGAAGATGAGCAGTCCTGGAAAAAATAGTAATAGCTTCCAGTTGGCTGAGTCACTTGTATTTAAAGATGATCAACCTGTTTTTCAAAGAATTCCTTTGGCTACTAGCAATGGAGATGGAAGACCCACTCCATCACAAGGAACCCCTGTGCGTTTTGCTTATATAGTACAATTCTTGACTAGAAAAGGCAAAAAGGGAGAGGCTTCTCAAATAGTTATCTCAACCATTGTACTTTGGACATAATCTATGTTGTGGAAATTGTTCTCCCTCTGAGATTAAAAATAAATAAATATCCAGATGTTTCATCTTTCTTCAAGAAAACATGTGAATGTGGGCATGAAGGAGAATTCCTTGCAGTGGAAACTACTGAGGCATAGGGGTTAGATTTTGTCTTGCTCAAGTATGACAGGATTCTACCCTTATTCTTGGATTCCTTGGGTCTTGTATTTGAACTATTCAGAAAAAGGCCATTGCAAACTTAATATATTTAGTCAGTCAGTGGTTCAGGCCTTGCCTGGTTTGAAGCTAATGTTATGTGAGGTTTTTGTTGTTCTTTGGAGTGAGCAGTTGGCTTCAGCCATGTCATATAAACATCCCAAGGAAACCCGGCAGTAGTAAGGGACCTGAAGACTCATATAACTATGGAATTCAGGATTTCAGAGAGGCTATTCTTTAGAAATGTGGCCATTCTTAGGCCTGTCTTCTCTGTTTAAATAAAGTAATTAGTTTGAGAGGGCTACTTCAAGATTTTTCAGCTTGTTGATTTTATTACTGACCGAAGTATTAAGTGTTTTCAGGACTCTCTCTACCAGATCTATGACTTTCTGATAGAGGTAAAGCATCTGTGCTAGTTACCTGCAAAGAAGCCAACTGAATATTGTTGCATATTTTGCCAGACACTACAGCTCAAATGTTCAAAAGTGACTACTAGTAACTTGGGTTCCCATTTTGATACAGTTCAAACAACCTGATTTTCAGAGGGTGGGTGCTCAATACTTTATGAAAATCATACACCACAAAGTTTTTTTTTTTTTTTTTTGGCCAAGTAAGCATCCAAAATCACTAGTTACTTTTGAAAAATGTAGTCATAGACTTTGAGTCCAAAGATGATGCAGAAAGTTGCTGAAAGCTACTTTGGAGTAAATATATGGTACTTGTGGGATTGTACAACTATTTTCTTTCCATCATCTAGGCAGGGGTAGAACTTCTACAAACTCGCTTGTGAAGAATTCTGCAATAATAAGTTCCATCCTTATCTTCCCTTATGTTGTCAAAATATCATGTTATCCCTGCAAAGTAATGGGAGGAGCATAAGGTATGCATATGGATTAAGTGAAGGATCTTTCAGAGAAAAATAACAGGTACTACATTTCCTCTTCTTTGGTAGAGGCAGTGGTTCTCAAACTAGGGCTGCTGCTTGTTCAGGGAAAGCCCTTGGTGGGCCGGGCCAGTTTGTTTACCTGCCATGTCCGCAGGTTCGGCTGATCGTGGCTCCCACTGGCCACGGTTCGCCGCTCCAGGCCAATGGGGGCTGCAGGAAGGGCAGCCAGCACGTCCCTCTGCTGCTTCCCCTTCACCGCTTCCTGCAGCCCCCATTGGCCTGGAGCAGCGAACCGCGGCCAGTGGAAGCTGCGATCAGATCGGCCGAACCTGTGGACGCGGCAGGTAAACAAACTGGCCCGCCCGCCAGGGGCTTTCCCTGAACAAGCAGCATCCCTAGTTTGAGAACCACTGCCTCAGGGTACTGAGAATTTATGCATGTGATCCTCCTGCATTAATGGGAAAATGGAATCTATGAGGTGGGTGGAGTGCTAAAATGTCAGAAAACTGATTTTGCATATTTTCATAAAATCTCCTGAGAAGACCCACATGCTCCAATAATGAGGCGTTTTTAATTAAATTGAGCTATTTTTACGGATGTGGTAAAGCTAAGATGCCTTGATCGTGTTTGAGTCTGACTATCAAATAGAAATATGCTTTGATTTGCTAAATGTAGATCCAGTCATGCTCCCACAGTACAGCTTTCATTGGTTTCAGTGTGGGCAAGAAAGTGAATTCTGCAAAATAAATTTTGTTTTTTGTTTTGTTTTTAAGTAAGGATGAGCTCATATTTTCTGTCTCCCACAGGTAATCTGTAATGGAGCTTTCTGAGTTATAAAACCTTTCAGCAGAGGCATTGGTAGGATTATGTAACTTGTTAGACAATTTCTTTCAAAAAAGTGACTAAATATCACAAAACTTGTTTTTCATGCTTTTAGGAATAGCCTATAAGGGTTTTAGAATTTTTCCAGGCAGTTTAGGATTAAATTTGCCAACAGTGTAACAAACCTAATTTAAATGGTATTTAAGTTTGAAACAAAAAATATTGATAATTTACATGTTTTTAAGTAGCAAAAGCATGACTTTTTATTTGGTTTTTCTAAATCAGAGTAACTTTTAATGATTTTATTAAAGTTTATTTATTGGATTTCTCCCGTAGGCAGTTAAATGGTCTCTCTACCCGCAAAATGGAAGAAGTGCAGAACTTATTTTTTCCAAACACAATTTAGTAATTGTCATCCCTGAATATCTTCCTTAATGGTACAATCTGTTAGAATAAATCCAGTGTTTTGTTAAATGCAGGTAACTTTATAAGATGCTGTCTTTCGCTTTCCGTTTAGGAACTTGGTTCCTGCAAATACAGTTTGAAATCTCTCTAAAACCCTTCAGAATAACTCTGCACTAAAAAATGTGTAAATAATGTCTGTTACATTTTAAGTTTCGACTATTTGTTTTGTTGGCATTTGAATTTAAAACCTATTTTAGTTTTAAAGTATTGTGATTAACTGAATATTTAATGTATATCTTCTAAAATAAGCATGTAACTTGACTAGGAATTTGTAAACCTGACACTATTAATCTATGGCAGTAAAATGTAGCACTAAAAGTTATATAACCCAAAGTAGTGATGTGGTTGTAAAGAGAAATCTGAGTAATTGTTTTTGGAGAACAGTCATTAAATTCCCTCCACCAAACAGATGATGGAAAGAAAATAGTTGTACAATCCCACAAGTACCATATATTTACTCCAAAGTAGCTTTTTTTCCTTCCTTTCTCAGAACATATTGTTATATGATCACGCTCTTGCCTTTTCAATCAAGCTGACTTAGTTTGCATATGATAACCTTTCTGTGCGATGAAAAAGGTCTGGTTTTCTTTAACCAGTCTAATTCTTCCTGTTTCTGAAGAGCAGAAAAGCAGTCCAGCTGCTGTTGATATTTTAGTTTGTCCCTCCCGGTATTTAGCCTGTGACTGTTTTTGCACTGTGGTTCTGGATATCCTTGGCAGATAGAGTGAATAGAATTACATAAGTCCTTGGTTGTCTTTGGCCAGACAGAGCTTGGTGGTTGTTTGTTTCTTGGTGCACCTGAAGACATTGTAGATGAGTAGATACTGATAGGAACAGATAATTTTAGCTAATAGGTGAATCTTTTCTTATTTTTTACCTCTTCTCTTCGGTATAAAAGACTATTCCTTGTCTTCATTTTGTCTAGTAAGAAACACTGGCTTAAAGTCCACAAAACAATCCACGTACAATAGCTAATACAAATAGATGCGAGTTTGGGCCAGACACTTTTTAAAAAATTTAATCAGGCTGTTTTACAGTTAGATGGATAGGGCTTTTCCCAAAATTTGAAAAGGAGGGAGCAGAAGGTTATGTGGTCTATATACCCCCATTATAGAAACGCAGACCTTGTTTTTTTCCCCTCGGTAGTTTACAAGATATTTTGGCTTGGGTTTTCTTTGAGTTAAAGGTAGGGATAAAATACCAAGTGTGCTGGATTTGCCTTCCTTCAAGGCTTCATGCGAGAACCCTGGATGGAGAGTGTGGATTCTTCAGCATAAAGGGAACTTAAGTAGTTTTAGGTAGAGTATTTCAAACAAATTTATCTCTTCCTTTTTTTTGGCTTCATGTAGAGAAGGATTGAGTCTTGTGCTATTTTAAGTGTAATATCTTTAAGTATTCATTGAGTATTCATTAACAAGATTTCTTTGACAACATCATCTGACCTACTGTTGTGAAAACATACTTTTGCTGCTTGTTTTCTGTCCTACTGTATTTGATTGAAATGCACTGTTGCTATTTAAGGACTGACTTACACTGAAAAAGAAAAATATTGCATTCTTCTCTTGCAAAGATTACTCAGAGATGCTGATGGAATGGGTTAGCCAACTAGTACATTCTTTTACCTTAATTTGAAATGTCTCCATTTTTTTTTCTAACTGGTAAGGCAATTGTTGAAATTCAAGTAGAACATTTCTAACTTGTGCTGAAGTTATTTGCATGGATGGAAGTTAACAGCTCTATTAGTGGAGGAATGTTGATAAGCTTTTCGTGGACAGATAACTAACCAGAGTATCTTTAAAATTTTATCTGATTTACTGGTCACTTGAGTTTGAAATTCATTGTATAGTTGCACCAGATAAGCAAAAAGTCACATTGTTTAGACAACAGCACTACAAACACTAAAACACTAAAATTTTAAAAACTAGTTCTGATATTGGGTTACTCAGTTTCTTCTTTCTGTATTTGATTATTGGGAACAGTTGCAGAGAAGTCGCCGACGTAAATTCATTTTAGTTGACTCCATAGTTAAGCAATCTTCACAGGGAAAATGAAATGGCTTTTTATGTCTGTCACTGCTTTGTGGTGTACAAAGATGGATTGAAGTAGTGGTGGAGACATTTAGAGGTTTTTTTTTTGGTTTTGTCTTTCACTTTAGGAATGGTTTTATAAATTTTGACCATGTATTAAAGTAGGATGGTAAGCCAGAGGGTAGTCTTAAATGTTAGTAAATTTGGTTAGAAAACTTGCATCTACTAGAGTTATACAGGGATGTGCTGCCTTTCACATCATGTATTTTGTCAAAGTTTTGGTGAGAAAGTAGATATATGATTTTTCTATGTACAGAAGAACCTCAAAGTTACAAACACCTTGAGAATGGAGGTTGTTCATAACTCTGAAATGTCATAATTCTGAACAAATGATTATGATGGTTCTTTCAAAAGCGTACAACTGAACATTGACTTAAAACAGCTTTGAAATTTTACCATGCAGAAGAAAAATACTGCTTTTAACCATCTTAATATAAATGAAACAAGCACAGAAACAGTTTCCTTACCTTGTCAAATCTTTTTTTAAATTTCCCTTTATTTCTTAGTAGTTTACGTTTAACACAGTACTGTACTATATTTGTTTTTTTTTATTTTGTTTTTCTGTCTCTGCTGCTGCCTGATGCGTACTTTGGGTTCCAAATGACCTGTGTGGTGTACCAGTCAGTTTGTAAGTCTGGTGTGCATAACTCTGAGGTTCTACTGTATTGTAGGGTGAAGGCATAGCCAGTTTTAGAAGGCAGTTAAACTATTCAACTTACTTTAACCAAATTAAGGAAAAGGGGAAGTTATTGATCACTAGTCACTATATTACATGGGCTACAGCTGACTAGCTGAATTCAAATGTAGGCACTATAGTATAGAAAGAATATAAATAAAATGAAAAGACTGTAAAGCAGTGGCTCTCAACCTTTCCAGACAAGACTCCTGAAAGTAATGTCTTGAGTACCCCCAAGTTTCACCTTACTTAAAATCTAGTTGCGTACAAAATCAGTCAAAAAACGCACAAGTGTCACAACACACGATTACTGAAAAATTGCTTACTTTCTCATTTTTACTATATGATTCTAAAATAAATCAATTGGAATAGAAATATTGTACTTACATTTTAGTATATAGAGCAGTATAAACAAGTCATTTTCTGTATGAAATTTTAGTTTGTACTGACTCCGCCAGTGCTTTTTATGTAGCCTGTTGTAAACGTAGGCAAATATCTAGATGAGTTAATGTACCACCCCCTGGAAGATCTCTGCATACATGTACCACTGGTTGAGAACCACTGCTGTAAAGGACAGCTTTTAGGAGTGCAAAGGAGTACTACTATAATGAAAGAGTGTTTTTGGAGACAGTGGAAAAACTGACTGTGGGATAGAATTTAACTATGTACATACTTAAAGGGTTACTGAAAGTGGGATAGAAACTGTTCTTATTGTTGATAACAAATAGAAATAACTGATTTAAATCAAAATAAAGCCAGTTTAAAGATGGCCTGCACAGCAATGAAAAATGTGTAGCTTTTTTATTGCTTTATGATGTATCTATCCACCTGAAAGGTTTTTGTAAGTGTTTGGGAGGGAGTTTAACCTTAGAAATATCAGTAACGTGAAGCTTTGTGATAGCTTTGCTAAAGGTCTCTTTGGAGAAGTAGAAATCTTAAATTGATGGGCCTGGGGTTTTTGAATTCTCAAAGTTAGCTTTTACCCAAGTGTGTCAGGAGTTTGAGTTAAATAGTTAACAAAAACAAAGTTTTAGAAAGTTAGACAGTCTTCCCAGCTCACCTGCTAAATTTTCATTATCATTTTGTGATGTTATCCCACTAGTTCCTAATCTTAGTCCTCCACCCAAATCAGGAACACAAGCCATGGTATTTCTGATATTAAACAGAAATCTATTAAAAAACAAAAAGACAAAAAACAAACAAACAAACAAAAAACCAACCTTATTGGGCTGCCTTTGTAGATTACAAAGAAGCAGTAAGGGCATCCACACTATTAAAAAAAAAAGGATGGACTTCATGGATTCCTGACAATTCTGGTTCTCTAATCTCTAACTTTGTGATATTTTATCAGTGTGCTTGTTTTCTGTTATGCTAGCTGGCTGCTATGGGGTGAATGCAGTGAAGAAACACTAGAGAAGCTTTCAGAGTAGCAGCCGTGTTAGTCTGTATCCACAAAAAGAACAGGAGTACTTGTGGCACCTTAGAGACTAACAGATTTATTAGAGCATAAGCTTTCGTGGGCTACAGCCCACTTCGAATGCATATAGAGTGGAACATATATTGAGGAGATATATACACACA
Organism: Trachemys scripta elegans; assembly: GCF_013100865.1. NCBI lineage: Eukaryota > Metazoa > Chordata > Testudines > Emydidae > Trachemys > Trachemys scripta. The sequence continues at coordinate 111,997,241 of NC_048304.1, forward strand.
CACACACACACACACACACACACACACACACACACACACAGAGAGAGAGAGCATGAACAGGTGGGAGTTGTCTTACTTAATTGGCCTCTCAGAGTTGGTAAGAGAAAAAAACTTTTGATGTGATAATCAAGCTAGCCCAGTACAGACAGTTTGATAAGAAGTGTGAGAATACTTACAAGGGGAGATAAATTCAATGTTTGTAGTGGCTCAGCCATTCCCAGTCCTTATTCAATCCTGAGTTGATTGTGTTTAGTTTGCATATCAATTCCAGCTCAGCAGTCTCTCGTTGGAGTCTGTTTTTGAAGTTTTTCTGTTGTAAAATAGCCACCCGCAGGTCTGTCATTGAATGGCCAGACAGGTTAAAGTGTTCTCCCACTAGTTTTTGAGTATTATGATTTCTGATGTCAGATTTGTGTCCATTAATTCTTTTGCGTAGAGACTGTCTGGTTTGGCCAATGTACATGGCAGAGGGGCATTGCTGGCACATGATGGCATATATCACATTGGTAGATGTGCAGGTGAACGAGCCCCTGATGGTATGGCTGATGTGATTAGGTCCTATGATGATGTCACTTGAATAGATATGTGGACAGAGTTGGCATCGGGCTTTGTTACAAGGATAGGTTCCTGGGTCAGTGTTTTTGTTCAGTGATGTGTGGTTGCTGGTGAGTATTTGCTTTAGGTTGGGGGGTTGTCTGTAAGCGAGGACAGGTCTGTCTCCCAAGATCTGTGAGAGTAAATGATCGTCTTTCAGGATAGGTTGTAGATCTCTGATGATGCGCTGGAGACTGCTGAGCTGGAATTGTTATGCAAACTGGATATCAGCTCAGGACTCCAGCACCCTGTCTTGCTGAGCCAGACACTCCTGTCTGCTCCAACACAGACCCAGGGCCTGAATCACTTGCCCCAAAGCTGCAAGTTTACCTGGAAACAGCTCACAAGAGTGTGCTCGTCTTTAGCACTCAGATGCCCAACTCCCAGTGGGGTCTAAACCCAAATAAAGTCCATTTTACCCTGCATAAATCTTATGCAAGGCAAACTCATAAATTGTTTGCCCTCTATAACATTGATAGAGAGAGATGCACAGTTATTTGCTCCCCCAGGTATTAATACATACTCTGAGTTAATGAATAAAAAGTGATTTTATTAAATACAGAAAGTAGGATTTAAGTGGTTCCAAGTAGTAACAGACAGAACAAAGTAAGTCACCAAGCAAAATAAAATAGAATGCGCAAATCTATGTTTAATCAAACTGAATACAGATAATCTCACCCTTAGAGATGCTTCGGTAAGTTGTTTTTCAGACTGGACACCTTCCAGGCCTTGGCACAATTCTTTCCCCTGGTAGCTCAGGTGATAGCTAGGGGATTCTTCATGATGGTTCCTCTCACCCCTTGTTCTCTTCCACCCCTTTATATATCTTTTGCATAAGGCGGGAACCCTTTGTCCCTCTGGGTTTTTACTTACACACACACACACCGCCACTGGAAAAGCACCAGGTTAAAGATGGATTCCAGGTCAGGTGACATGGTTACATGTCACTGCAAGACTTCATTACCCACTTGCCAGCATACACACATACAGGAAGACTCATAGATAAAACACAGCCATCTGCAGACAATGGTCCTGGTTAATGGGAGTTATCAAGATTCCAAACCACTATTAATGGCCCACACTTTGCATAATTACAGTAGGCCCTCAGAGTTATATTTCATATTTCTAGTTTTAGATACAAGTGGTACATTTATACAAATCGGATGATCACACTCAGTAGATTATAAGCTTTGTAATGATACCTTACAAGAGACCTTTTGCATGAAGCATATTCCAGTTACATTATATTCACTTCTTATTATGTTTTTATAAAACCATATAGACTGCACAACGTCACAGACCCATCCCAGCTGGGGATGTATTCCAGAGTCTTGATTTGAACCTGCAGTTTATTCTATCTCTGCTACAAGCCTGAACTAAGAACTTTGTCATTACTGTATGTAATTGATTCCATTTAACCAATTCTATTTCTCATCTATATCTTTTTCCTTTTATGAATAAACCTTTAGATTCTAAAGGATTGGCAACAGCGTGATTTGTGGGTAAGATCTGATTTGTATATTGACCTGGGTCTGGGGCTTGGTCCTTTGGGGGCTTGATCCTTTGGGATCAGGAGAACCTTTTTTCTTTTAATGGGGTATTGGTTTTCATAACTATTTGTCCCCATAATGAGTGGCAGTGGTGGTGATACTGGGAAACTGGTGTGTCCAAGGAAATTGCTTGTCTGACTTGTGGTTAGCCAGTGGGGTGAGACCAAATTCCTCTTAGTCTGGCTGGTTTGGTTTGCCTTAGAGGTGGAAAAACCCCAGCCTTGGGCTGTAACTGCCCTGTTTAAGCAATTAGTCCTGAGTTGGCACTCTCAGTTGGGTCCCTCCAGAACCGCATTGTTACAGTAGCACTTCAGTGAGGACACTACTATGCTGACAAGAGAGCTTCTCTTGTGCGCGTAGATAATCCACCTCCACGAGAGATGGTAGCTATGTTGATGGGAGAAGCTCTCCCATAGACATAGCGCTATTTACACTGCGGCTTAAGGAGGTATAACTGCATCTATCAGGAGTGTGGATTTTATACATGCCTGAGTTGTTATACTGATGTAAGTGTATAGTGTGGACTTGGCCTTTAGTTACTGGCTGAGATTTAACAGTATTATAGAAATACTGGTGGGTTTCTTAAGTCAATTTACTACCTCACAGAAAGAACTCCTTTATGTGCAGCTGCAGTGGGCTGGAGCGTCAAATTTATATAAATTGTACAAACCAGAGGCTGATGTGAAAGACTGAACCTTCAAACCAGGTCCTGGGACAGAATCCTGATGGGAATCCAGCTCAGTTGCTCCTTGTAGTGGCTGAGAGTGACGTGAGGGTTTGGTTTCACGCAAGGGTTTGTTTCAGGATGTTGCTGGACAGAGGGAGGAATGTGCCATCATTCATCTGTTTCTGGCTGATTGGCCTAGTTTTATATCTGATAAATGTTTGGACAGTTTTTCTTTAAGTGCTGTATAATTCTTTTTATAATGGCATTCTGTGTATTAAAGATGGACTAAATATAATGGTAGATGTTGAAATCCTCTGAAAGTATTATAAACGTGCAAAGCAGTTTACAAACTCCAATGACTTAAGTCGGGGGTCTGCAACCTTCGGCACGTAGCCCATCAAGGTAATCTGCTGGCGGGCCACAAAACATTTTGTTTACATTGACCATCCGCAGGCACAGCCCCCCGCAGCTCCCAGTGGTCATGGTTCGCCGTTCCCGGCCAATGGGAGCTGCAGGAAGCAACATCCCTGCAGCCTGCACCTCTTCCCGCAGCTCCCATTGGCTGGGAATAGCGAACCGCGGCCAGTGGGAGCTGCGGGGAGGCCGTGCCTGCTGACGGTCAACATAAACAAAATGTCTCGCCAGCAGATTACCCTGATGGACCATGTGCCAAAGGTTGCTGACCCCTGACTTAAGGCTATGGCTACGCTGTGCAGCTTTTAGTGACACAGCTGTGCTGCTAAAAGCCGCACAGTGTAGCTGCTGTTTGTCGGCATGAAAGAGCTCTCCCGCCGACAAAAATCTTTCACCCCCCACGAGTGGCAGCAGCTTTGCTGGCAGGAGAGCGCTCCTGCAAACAAAGCGCTGTTCACACTGGCACTTTTAGTCGGTAAAACTTTTGTCGTTCATGTGTGTGGGTTTTTTTAACATCCCTGAACGACAAAAGTTTTGCCGACAAAGTACCAGTGTAGATCTACCCTAAATTCACAACACTCCTGAAAACGGAAAATATTGTCCCCTCTTTTTATATGGAGAAACTGGAACAATGAGACCTTGACTTGTACAGGTCATACACAATCTGTTGCAGAGCTGGGAATAGAACCCAGATCTCTTGGCTAAATCTCATTAAATTAGCTTAATGAAGAATGTTTGCGACGGTTTTGTAGCTGTGTTGGTCCCAGGATATTGGAGACGGGCAGAACAGCTCTGTGTAAGCTAGAGAGCTTGTCTCTTTCACCAACAGAAGTTGGTTCAATAAAAGATATTACTGTACCTCACACACCTTGTCTCCTTAATGAAGAATGGCCTTTTTGCTAAAACACCAGTGTAAGTTAGTATTTTAAAGTAATACTTAAGTACAGTATTTTAAATAAATCCACTTGTTCATTAAGTGTGGCTGGATTATTCCTACTGCTGTATAAATGTGGTATTAAACTACAACATTAGTTTAATACATCTTGCTTCATAACATGAGTGTTCCCAGGCTGACGTTTTGCAAGGCCATTATGGAAGGAGTAAACTTGGCTTCTGGGAATTGGAATACCTGGTATTGTTCTTTAGCAACCCTGTTTAGTGGAACAAAGGAGTAACAGTGACAGCTGTGCAGGGAGCACTCTTCACTAGCTGGAACGTTGCTATTAAGTGGGGTTAGTTGTGGGGGACTGTCTGCAAGAATGAGAGAGAGCCTAAAGGATGTCCCTATCCCGAACTGGGCATCTGTGAACCTGTCATATACTTGTATTATAGATGGCCCATGTATGGATTTTACAGTAAGATCACAAGGTGGATAAACGTTGCTAGTTAAAGTAATAAGGCTTTTAAGTTGTGTTTTCAGTTGCCAATAGGAAATAATCTTTCCAAACATTTTTACTTAATAAATTTAGTTGGGTTATCTCATACTTGAACAGTCTGTAAACTGCTCAGCTAACTAACAAACAAGTAATTAAACCCTACTTGGAATAATAGTACATTGAGGTTTACATTTAATTTTATAAACATACAAACATCTAATAGATTATCATTAAATAGATGGTAATTGCTGGGTTATGAAAATTGACTGTTGTAAAGAAGCAGTTACATGTAACTAAATACTCCAAATTTAATTTTTTTATTTGTAATCTGCTAATATCAGTGGGAACGGAAGTATAATCCAAACTTGTTTTGGCCTAGGACTTTAAGGATCTATTTCCAAAAGCACGTTGAAGCCATTAGGCAAGAAAAATGAAATCCGAGCCTGCTGTTTTGTAATTCACAACTTTGTTGGTTTTAAATGTACTTCCGTATTCTAATTCCATATTAAAAGACTATTATCAGATAACTAAATTATCTACAAAGTACTACAGAACTCAAATTCAACTTGAAAAGAGAATCTTAACTGCTTTGCATACTTCAGTACATACTGTATTGGAGTTCCTAGAATTTGGAATGCTCTTTATATGTCATCTTGCATTAATGCAAAATTATAACTGATATTTTTAAACTCTCAACAGTCAGGAAATTCAAACTTATACTATTTTGCCTCACTCTAGCTGATAACTTTAGCAGTGTATTTTAGATACAATTTTATATCTAAGGTAGCTATCATCATGGTATCTAAAAGCACAATACTGTATGTACAGTGTGGTTCTTAAGATGCTATTGAAACATACCTTTGAATTTCCTCAATTTTATGTTTAAAATTTCTATCAGAATATTGCAGTCATAACTTTTTTCCTTTTGATTTCTTTATTTTTAAGATAGTTAAACCTAGACTTTTCCTTCTTTCATGCAGGCTGTGTGTTTTGAGTGTGGGGAGAGGTTCTGAGACTATGCTCTAGGAATGCTGACATCTTCATCACCACATTTACTTACCACCTCCTCTTTATTTAAAAAATGATGCCTTCGCTAGTGAACTGAAGAAGGGAGCGTTTCTGTTTTCTTCCTCTGGTGTCATGCTCCATCCAATGAGAGTTTATGGGCCTCTGTAAACCCTAGGCCTGGTCCAAAAACACAAGTTGCACTGGTTAAACTAAAATCAGTGCAAAACCAGCCCATGCCCTGCAAATGAGGGAAATCATTTTTTGAGACTGTAAAGAAGTATTAAAATGCCAATCAAGGTATTCAACATTTATACATAAGAAACTGAAGAAGGCAGTTAATGTTTTTATATTGCAATCTCAGCAAAATAATGCTCTAAAAGTTCTTTCAGTACTTGTAAGAACCCAAGTACTAGCATGGATAACAATACTAACAGTGTCTTGTTTAATAATGCATATGCCTATTCTATTGTATGAAAACCTATACTGTGGTATGTAAATATTTGTCTGTAGTTTTCTTTTGTCCTTAATCACCTAAATACTAGTATATAGGTAAATTGAAAGCTTATAGTACAGTTTCTTTACACATCATAATAGCACAAGATTTTTCTTTAACATACTATACAGCTACAGAGTTTCAGCTCAGACTATTTTTATAAACTCCTTTATTCAAAATTACTGGCACACTGGGATGTGGGATTCAAAATAATCCATTCCATGGAAAACAAAGTGTTTACATTCTTGCTGTGTTTATATACTCCTCAGCTTCTTGCATGGAAGAATTTTTAGTAGCTTCCTGAGGCTTTTTATTTATTTATTTATTTTGGCTGGAAGACTTGTAAAAATTAGATTTTCTGTCCTTAATTGTCTTAAACAGAAAAACAACCCCCCCCCCCCCCCAAATGGCCCTGTAAGTATATTGCTTTCATTCTTTGTGCCTGATAGTTCTGTTAATGTATTTTGAACTAGTAAAATAGTCCTGTTTATGAAAAAGTGAGACTTTATATTTATTTTTATCAGGTTCAAGCCATTTTTTCCATTTCAAGTTATGTCACCTGAGGAATATGAAGATCGGGATCTCAACATACAAGATTTTCCATTGACAGAAGGCCGACTTAAAATTACCTTAATAGAATGTACAAGGTATGTCCTATCCTCCGCTCTGTCACTCTTTTTGGACTAAGTAATTGTTAGTGGTTTTCAAGTACAGGATATTATTGCTAAGGTTGTTTTGATACAAGAACACTGCAACTTCACTCTCCTGATCGAATTCGTACTATAATATAGCTTTTTTTAATTAAAAATTCTCTTAATGATCAATTGAAACATGGAAAACACACTCTAAGCTGTTTTAGATGATTCTGTGGGTGTATATAGATAATTTTTCTTCCTCTTTGCTTTTGGTTGCTTTGCTCCTACTGCTTATTTCCAGGGCCAGCTCCAGGGTTTTGGCTGCCCCAAGCAGTCACAAAAAAAAAAAGCCACGATCGCGATCTGCGACGGCAATTCGGCAGAAGGTCCTTCGCTCCGAGCGGGAGTGAGGGACCGTCCGCCGAATTGTCGCCGAATAGCTGGACCTGCCGCCCCTGTCCTGAATGGCTGCCTGGAGCCAGCCCTGCTTATTTCCCCCTGCCACATCCCCCATCAAGTAAGAATTTATAGGTTCATAGGCTTATTGGTGACTTCATAATTTAGTTGCTGTGGAAGTGATTTTAACATTGAAAATCAAGCCTAAAGCAAGTAAAACTTGTTTTTGTGAAAATGCCCTCAAATTCATAAAATTTAAGGCTGGATGAGACTATTAAATGATCTAGTCTGACCTCCTATATATCACAGACCATTACATTTCACCCAGTTCCCCGGTATTGAACCCAATAACTTTGGTGTTTCACTAAAACATTCACCAGCTCACTGCTGCGGCAATACAAGCTATACGAAAGAAGAAGATTAAAGCATAACTTGTTTTTTGGGAAAATATATTTTAGACAGGCATCTAGGCTTAATTTGAAGGCATCAAGAGACAAAGAATCTGCCACTTCCCCGTGGTTAATTACCCTCATTGTTATAAATTTGCACCAGATTTCTCATTTGAATTTGTCTGTCTTCAGCTTCCAGACATTGATTTTTGTTATGCCCTTTTCTGCTAAATTAAAGAACCTTTTAGTATCTGGTATTTTATCCACATTGAAGGTATTTATATGCTCTGAGCAAGACAGCTCTCAATCTTGTTTTTCATAAACTAAACAGATTGATATCTTTAAGTTTCTCCCTATAAGGCATTTTCTCCAGTTTTCAAATCAATTTTGTGGCTCTTTTATACCTTCTTCAGTTTTTCAACATCCTTCTTCAAATGTGGGCACTGGATACAGTATTCCAGTATTGGTCTCACCAATATCGTATACAGAGGTAAAATCACCTTTCTACTCTCCTGTTCATCCAAGGATGATATCAGTCCTTTTTTGCCTCTGACAACATGTGTTCACAGTGAGATGTAGACAACATGCTTGTTCAGTATGACCCCATGATCCTTTTCAGAGTTACTGCTTTCTGGGAGACAGTCTCCATTTCTCTAGTTATGATCTCATTCTTTGTTCCTTGATGTGTAACTTAGCATTTGGCTGCATGAAAATACATTTTGTTTGAATGGGCCCAGTTTACGAAGCAATCCAGATTGCCATGCATATCTGCTCTGTCCACATCGTTATTTATCAATCTGCAAATCTTTGTGTCATCAGCAAATTTTATCAGCAGTGATTTTTACTTCCAGATTGGTGATGAAAATGTTGAAAAGCATTGGGCATAGTATGGATCCAAGTCACCACCATTCAATGACAATTCCCTGGTGATTGCTATTTTTTGAGATCTGTCAGTTAGCCAGTTCATAATGCATTTAATGTGTGCTCTATTGATATTGTATCATGCTAATTTTCAAATCAGAATATTGTGCCTTACAAAATGCCTTCTTACATCTACTCAATTACATTTACCAACCAAATTTATAATCTCATTGGAATGAAATCAGATTTGTTTGACAAGACCTATTTTCCACAAAGTATGTTGACTGGCTCTGGCATTAATTGTATTCTTGTCCTTTAATTCTTAATCAGTTGAATCCCATATCAACTATTCCATTATTTTGCCAGGGATTGATGTCAGGCTAACAGGCCTATAGTTACCTGGGTCATCCCCCCTTGCCCTTTTTAAATATTGGTGCAACATTAGCACTCTTCCAGTCACTGAAATGTTCCTAGTATTTCAAGGTTTGTTAAAAGTTAATATCAGTGGGCCAGCGATTGCCTCACCCCACATTCTTAGCACTCTTGGCTGTAAGTTATTCAGGCCTGCTGATTTTTAAAATGATTATCCCTAATAGATGCTGTTTAACATCCTCCATAGTGACTAATGGACTGGAAAGTACTTCCTTATCCTTATGTGATATTGGTACATCATCGTGTTCCTTTTCTAAAACCGGAACAGAAATATTTATTGAACACTTCTTTTGCCTGTTCTGCACCACTGTTAATATCTTTACCATCTCCATCTAATAATGGGCCTATACCATTGCTAAGATTTCTCTTGTTCCTTCTATACTTAAATTCCTTTTGATCATCCTTAGCCCTGCCAGCTATAGATTTTTCCCTTATGTTCTTTGCTCCCCTTATCAATTTTCTACAATTCACAATTTCTAATTTATATTGCTTTCTATTTATACTCCTTTTTTCCATTTGTTATGTTACTTTTTTATTTCTAATTTATGCTTTCACTTCACCACAGAATCAGGATGTTTTTTTACCCACAATTGTCTTCATTCTGGATTGTGAAATTGTGGCTTTTTGGCCACCTAGAAACTCCTCTTGAACTCCCGATTTTCATTCACGTTTTTCATCTGAGGTTTTCCTTCCAATCAATTGTGCTTATAATTTTCCTCAGTTTGGGAAATTAGCCCTTTTGAAGCACAGCCATATGTATCTTGTCTTCCGACAGTGGCCAATGCCAGGTGCTTCAGAGGGAATGATCAGAATAGGTAATCCTCAAGTGATCCCTCTTGTGTTGCCTATTCCTAGTTTCTGGTAAGCAGAGGTTAGGGACATTCTGGGCATGGTATTCAGAGTTGCATCCCTGATCATCCTGCCTAATAGCCATTAATGGACCTATCTTCCATGAATTTATCTAGGTTGTTTTTTGAACCCTATTTTGGCCTTCACAGCATCCCCTGGCAATGAGTTTCACATTGCCTGTGACTGTGTGTTGTGTGAAGAAGTACTTTCTTCTGTTTGTTTTAAACCTGCTGCTCATTAATTTCATTTGGTGGCTTCCTAGTTTTTGTCTTTAAGAGAGTGAGTAAGTAACACTTCCTTATTCACTTTCTCCACACCCGTCAAGATTTTATAGACCTCTATCATATTCCTTTTTAAAAGTCTCTTTTCCAAGCTGAAAAGTCCTCTTACTATGTTTTTTAATTTGGGGCATACAGTTAATTTGAGCCTCTGTTATGGTGTTTTTAAAAAGTTTCCATCCAGTTTGCAATCATTTCACTTCTGGGACTGTACCTTTTTAATTTCTGTTTAACTAGCTTCCTCATTTTTATGTAGTTCCCCTTTCTGAAGTTAAATGCTACTGTAGTGGGCTTCTCCCCTGCTCCCTCCAGGGATCTTAAATTTAATTATATTATGGTCACTGCTATATATAGTGTTCCAGCTATATTCACCTCTTGGACCAGATCTTGTCCTCCACTTAGGACTAAATCAAGAATTGTCTCTCCCCTTCTGGGTTCCAGGACTTGCTGATCCAAGAAGCAGTCATGTACGGTGCAAATAAACTTTATTCCATCCTGAGGTGTTGTATCCAGTCAACATGGGGATAGTTGAATCACCCATTATTATTGAGTTTTCTATTTTTATAAACTCTCTATCTCCCTGAGCATTTCACAATCATCATCACCATTCTGATCAAGTGGTTGATAGTATATCCCTACTGCTGTATTCTTATTATTGAAGCACAGAATTTCTATCCATAGCAATTTTATGGTACAGTTTGGTTCATTTAAGATTTTTACTATATTTGAGCCTATGCATTCTTTCACATATGGTGCCACTCTGCTGCCAGCATGACCCATTCCATCATTGCTATATATTTTTGTGGCAAAGTGGGAATGTTCTTACAGTTTTGTCTGAATACTGTGTATGCGCCTCAGTTTCTCCCGTGTTACTCAAGTGTCTAGGTGGTGAGATAAGGGTGTGTGATTGTTGCAGAGACCCCTGGAGGGCAGGTGTGACTGCCGTCTGGCTGCCCAGACGCAGACAATGACTGACACTCTGTAACCTGGCAACTGATGGCCGAGTCTGTCCTCTGTAAGACTCAGACATGGGGTCTAGAAGAACAAAGCGAGAGGTGGAGGCTAGGTGGCCTGTTGGCCTGAGAAAGAGATGGAGGAAGGCAGGTGAGCGTGACTGAGGCTGGGCTGCTGGAAGCTGGTCAGTCTCCTGGTTGGGACTCAAGGGGGGGTAAGCCTAGGACTCTGGGCTCTGGATTCCGTCCCCTTCCCCCCTCCCCCCAAGATGTACTTTTTTGTAACTTCCTGCTTTCTGTGCTAATAAGATCTGTTCTGCGCTGTGTTCCAGACTACTATATCTTGACTTTAGTAAAGCTTTTGATACTGTCTTGCATGACCTTCTCATAAACAAACTAGGGAAATGCAACCTAGATGGAGCTACAATAAGGTGGGTGCAAAACTGGTTGGAAAACAGTTCCCAGAGAGTAATTATCAGTGGATTACAATCATCCTGGAAGGCCATAACGAGTGGGTCCCACAGGTCCTGTTCTGGGTCCACTTACAAAGTTTGTGGACGATACCAAGCTGGGAGGGGTTACAAGGGGTTGCTTTGGAGGATAGGAGGATAATTCAAAATTATCTGGACAAGCTGGAGAAATGGTCTGACGTAAATAGGATGAAATTCAATAAGGGCAAATGCAAAGTACTCCACTTAGGAAGGAACAATCAGTTGCATGCATACTAAATGGGAAATGACTGCCTAGGAACAAGTACTGCGGAAAGGGATCTGGGGGTCATAGTGGGCCACAAGCTAAATATGAGTCAACAGTGTAACGCTGTTGCAAAAAAAGCAAACATCATTCTGGGATGTATTAGCAGTACTGTATTAGCAAGACACAAGAAGTAATTCTTCCGCTCTACTCTGCGCTGATTAGGCCTCAACTGGAGTATTCTGTCCAGTTCTGGGCACCACATTTCAGGAAGGATGTGGGCAAATTGGAGATAATCGGGAGAAGAGCAACAAAAATGATTAAAGGTCTAGAAAACATGACCTATGAGGGAAGATTGAAAAAACTGGGTTTGTTTAGTCTGGAAAAGAGAAGACCGAGAGGGGACATAACAGTTTTCAAGTATGTAAAATGTTGTTACAAGGAGAAGGAAGAAAATTTGTTTTTCTTAACCTCTGAAGATAGTACAAAAAGCAATGGGCTTAAACTGCAGCAAGGGAGGTTTAGGTTGGACATTAGGAAAAGCTTCCTAATGTCAGGGTGGGTAAGCACTGGAATAAATTACCTCGGGAGATTGTGGCGTCTCCATCGTTGGAGATTTTTAAGAGCAGGTTAGACAAACATCTAGACCATCCCTGACGGCAATACTTAGTCCTGCCACGAGTGCAGGGAACTGTACTAGATGACCTCTCGAGGTCCCTTCCATTTCTGTGATTCTTTGACTAATAATTCCTTCTGTTTTATCTCGCTGGTGAGAGTCACTGCTGACTATGAAGTTGAGGGTGCATGGGCCCTTTGAGAGGCGCATAAGGCTTCCCCCGGTGTCCTATCCATGTGGATTTGCTGCGGGGAGCTCACGGCATGGAACAGGGGTGCTGAATGCTCTGAGGTTAGACTCAAGGAGGTGCTGAAGCCAAGGAGGCTTGCCCTAGTGACAGTGTGCCCTGAGGAGAGTCACCCTGTCAGAAGGTCTTGTCTGACTTCATTCAGAGCGGTACCAGAGCACCAAGCCAGTGCACTCAATGAGAATTTTGTACCCTGGTATTACTGTGTCCTATTGATTATCATCATTCCATCCAGATTCTGGGATGCCTATTATAATAATATGGTCATTTAATACAAGGCACTGAAGTTCACCCATCTTAGTAGTTAAGCTTCTAGAATTTGTATATAAGCACTTAGCTAAAAAGTGATACATTTTATATCTGCCATCATGTGATGTAATTGAATGGGCCTTTTCTTTCATTTGACTGTTTTTCATAACATCCTACCTGTACTTTATCATCATCCATCCTCTCCTCTTTATTAGGATATAGAGAATCCCCATTAATAGATCTTCCACTAAGGGATGTCTCTGCCTGAACTGTGTGCTCCTTTGCACCTGTTAGTTTTCTCCCAGCCCGTAGTTTAAAAACTCCTCATGATCACTGATCCCAAGGTAGGCAACCACCTACTTTAAGTCCAGTATTTAATTCATCTTTATCTTTTAGTTACCTTGTGTTGGGCATAATACTTTCTAGATAATTTTCTTATACAGAATTTTCAGAAATTTTAGTGTTGATTTACTACTGGCTGCATGAGACCTCCAGCATGTTTTCCAAACTGAAGTCCCCCATAACAATACAACTTTTTTTCTTTCCAGGCATTATAGATAGATGCTTAAGAAGTAATTTATTCTGTTCTCTGGTTTGATTTGTTGTTTTGTAATAGATCCCCACCAATATTCCTTCCTGATCTTTAACTAGCATGCTGATCCACATGCATTCAAAATCCTGTGGTTCTGAGTTACAAATAACTATTAAAATCAGTAATGGTGTCTTTAGAGTCCCCACCTCTTACTCACATGGTCCTTCCTAAACAGGTTATAACCAGTGATTTTAATATTCCAACATGCAAACTGTCCCACAAGGGTTCAGTAATGCCAATTATATCAATTTTCTTAGTGATGAGTATTTCCAGTTCCTTTTGCATGTTACCTGAACTCTTAGTTTTGATATATATGCAGCTGAAAAAATTCTTCTATTCCCATTCTTTGTCACATCATAGAATCATAGAATATTAGGGTTGGAAGAGACCTCAGGAGGTCATCTAGTCCAATCTCCTGCTCAAAGCAGGAGCAACACCAGCTAAATCATCCCAGCCAAGGCTTTGCCAAGCCACGCCTTAAAAACCTCTAAGGATAGAGATTCCACCATCTCCCTAGGTAACCCATTCCAGTGCTTCACCACCCTCCTAGTGAAATAGTGTTTCCTAATATCCACTATCAGTTCAATTTGTTCATGGCACACAGCGTTAGATTATTTTGTATTTTCCTCCATAGCACCTTCCCCTTGCATTGTATATTATCACCCTTCCAGCTAGTCTCTTGCCAAGAAGATCAGCCCCTTCTCCCCCCACCTGTGAGAGGCATGTCATGCCATTCATAAAGCCCACTTTCAGGCTGGAATCTGACCAAATGTTTCAGAGAACAAAAATGCACAGCCAACAGTTGAGCTCCAGTATTTTCTGCCTTCTCTCATTTGTTGGCTCTGAAGGATTTTTGAGAAGGTCACTTCCTCTTCTTTAGCTCCCTTGCACGATCCCTGAAGTCTTCTATAATCTGACACAAGTCATTGGGCAATGTGTGGAATTCATAATCTCCTCCAAACTTGCAGTTGAACTAAGAGCAGTTCTTTATTACTTTCTTGGCACCCTCACTCTCCTAGAAGAAGATAGCATTGTACATGTTTGAAATGTATGGAACTTTTTATCTGGAAATGCTTTTTTTAAAAAAAAAAGTACGGTATTTATATTATTTTGAATTACAATGCAATGTTAGGTTACTCTTTGCATTCCTAATGACATCATAATTCATGATAACGAAACTTGAGCAGACTGTCAACAGAACCTCAAAAGGTCCTTAAAGCCATTTGATTTACACGTGTTCCATTGCAAATTTGAGACGATTCTAAACTATTTAGTTGAATTTGAAAAAATAGCACCTGGCACAAAATAAATTGCTGACTTAGTTAATGCTGCCATTTAAAATTTAAAAACTTGAATTCTCGCTAGTTTTTCTTTATGTATTTAGTGTGTGTTCTCTTTTAAAAACTTCCTTAAAAGTAAAGGTTTCAGTACTCAAAACAACCAGGCTGACACAACTAGAAACTTGTTCTACAATTTGATGCAAAAGGTGGTGTGACCCAAGTGGAAGTTTCTGCTGTGATGAATGTAGGAACTGTCTGTAATATTTTATGAACTATCTGTATGGCTCTGTATTAATCATTTTGGTATTGCTACTCGGTACAGAAGGGTTAAAATGATGCCCCTGAGTCTGAGCCAAAGACATGAAGTGTTTGTATCATGTAACTGTCTGGGGTGATATAAGTGGCCCATTAAGGACTGGCTGGAACCCAGGCACCTCAATAGAGGATCCAGAAAGACCATGGGGAATCCCAGTTGACACTTAACAAGGGGAAGCTCACAGCAGACGGAACATGTGAACTCAGCATGTGTGATGGTGCTGCCAGTAGGAGCCAGCTGAGGTCACTCAAATAGGGTGAACTGCAAACAGAACGGGACAGACAAACCCCAAAAGCTGGTGGATATTCCAATACTTAAATTTATCAAGCGAGCACAAAACAACTTCTGTATTACCATACAGGTTACTCAGAAGTCCAAACAACGCAGTTCCCTTAAAGTGCCCAGCCTCAGGCCTCCGTCCAGACACACACGTCAGATATGATAATGATTACTGAGAATCTTATCTCATCATATAAAAGAAAAGGTTCTTCCAATCCCAAAGGATCAGCCACAAACCCAGGTTCAATTATAACTTAGATCTTACCCAAAATACATGCTTATAGTCAATTCTGATTAACTAAACTAAAATTTATTAAAAAAGAAAAGAGAGAGTGAGTGTTGGTTAAAAAATCAATATACATACAGACTTGAATTCAATTCTTGAGGTTCAGATACATATGAGAGATGAATTTGTAGTTGCCAAAAGTCCTTTTAGATATAGTCCATAGGTTATAGTCCAATATCCATATTCAGGGTGACTCCAGTCAGTAACTGGGGATCTCCATCCTTATGGCTTATGGTTTCCCCCTCTTGAAACCCAAAGCAGATCTGAGATGAAGTAGGATCACGTCCCAGGGTTCTTATACATTTCCAGCAGCCTTTCTGTCTGAGAAAACAATAGGCCTAACTCTCCTTCTTCCAAACATCCTGGCAATTAGCACAGGGTAATTTATCCATTACACAGTTCAGATACAGGTTACCACAACCTTCAAAGAGACATATAGACAATAATACTATTTCACTCAAGTATCATCATAAATGTGAATATTCCTTTTTTTAATCTTTGAATTAAAGCTATAGCAATAGACAAGACTTGTTTGCTTACATCACAAGACCTGAGCAAACACCTACCCTTCTACCTCTAACAATACAGACTTACATTTCAAAGCACTATTCATTTACCTATCTTCCTAACCAGTCTCTACAGATCAGCCATGGGTCAGGTCAGTGAGTTCTCTCTTTCTGGCCCTGTCACCTTTCAATGAGATATTATATTATACTCATAATGTCACAGCACGTCTTTGCAGCAGGAGGATAATGAACTGAGAGGTGACAGGAGGCTATGGTAAGAACTGGGCTCACAGGGGCTCTCACCTGGAACTAAGACAGAGGGATAGTCAGAAAAGGAAACAAAGATGGTTCCTACTGGAGTGTGGCTCAGGGGAGCCCTGGTTTTAGCCAGTATGAACACTTGTGTCTCTGTGCTAAACTAAGGACTTCCCAATACTGTTTTCCAATTGACTAATGAACCTCATCTGTTTTGACAAGGCAGCATAAAGTCACTGCAGATACTTGCTGAAGTGCATTGATCTTAGAAAGGGATAAAAGTCTCTGAATAGGAGTTCCCTCAGTCGGACTTTCTGGGCAGAGCTCATGGGGAGAAACAGGCACACT